>NW_007726466.1:14326-34233 GCF_000696425.1 Galeopterus variegatus
TGCAACCCTCGGTGTTGCTCCCGCGCCTCGCTCGGCCAGTGAGCGGGAACCGGTCTGTATGTGGGATCCGAACCCTCGGGCGGGAGCGCCGCTGCGCTTCCCAAGCGGCGCACTATCCAGTGCGCCACCGGGCCGGCCCCGTTTGCTTGGTTTTCTAACACGGTGCTTTCTTGGGCATAGAAGAGGAATATGAAGGAAAGATAGTGGACAGTTCTCTCTAGTGGCATATTTAATTTGAGTTGGCAGGGAAATAGCCATCTGGGGATGTTTGTTGGGTTTGCTCTCTGCATACCTGTGAAATGTGTGGTATTAGGCATTACAGTTCTTATTTTATAATTTAATAGCTTGAGAAATGGAGTGGATGAATGCCTCGATTCTGATAATGAAACTAGTTTGTGCTGAAAGTGCTGAAAGTGAGGGTGATCCACATGGCTGGTCTGAATTTATCCTGAGTGTAACCCTCCAGTGCAGTATGGGTCATTGGAAAAGCATTTTGAGAGTCTAAACAGCTATATCAAACAACAATTATCACAAATATCAACCAAATATAGAAAACAAAACTCAATATGTAGTTGTAAAAAACAAAAATATAATAGTCTTTGAACTATTACTGCTTCATGAAATCATCATAAATATAAATGATTATAAATATCATAAATGATGTATAAATATAATTGTTTTAAAATCATTTTCTTATTTGGCTTAGTGTGGTACCAACTTTCAGCATACTGCTCATATAGTCTGAGTGAACAGCTATTCACAGAATACTTTGCTGGCTCAGTAACAAACTCGAAGTTATATGTTCTCTGCATGTTTACAGGCAACATTTCTTTTTTGGAAGTCTCATCTTCTAAGTGATATCTGACAAAGTGCTATTGCTGAGTTCCATTCTTATGCATCAGGTAAATCCAAAAAAAATCAGCTTAGACATGGTAAATAATTTTTTAAATATTATTATTATTATTATTATTATTATTATTATTATTATTATTATTATTATTATTATTATTATTATTATTATTATTATTATTATTATTATTATTATTATTATTATTATTATTATTATTATTATTATTATTATTATTATTATTATTATTATTATTATTATTATTATTATTATTATTATTATTATTATTATTATTATTATTATTATTATTATTATTATTATTATTATTATTATTATTATTATTATTATTATTATTATTATTATTATTATTATTATTATTATTTTGTATCACACTGAACTTAACATTTAGAACATTAGACTACAGATCTGCCAAAATTCCAAATCAAGCCTTGAGGTTGTGTCTTAAGACCATAGGTTGTGAGTTCAGATTACATGAATTACATTCCAGTCTGACTCATTCACTAGCTGTGTGATTTGGTGCAAATTATATTACCTTTTGTGCTTCAGTTTCATTCTCTGTAAAAAGAGAATGTAACAGTAACACTCTTAGAGTTGTGAGTGTGTGTTCATATGTAGACATTCAGAGAAAATGTAATATAAAATATTTACCACATTTGCCTGCCGTGTAATAGGTACTCAATTAATATTAGGTATTATGATTTTTATTTTATCTACTTTAAAAATATGTTAGCTACATCTGTGCTGTGCTTTATTGCTTTTTAACACCAAGAAGAATATTTTCAATAACTTGACAGCCTGACTGTTCATATAGTAAAAAAAGGTACAAATTCATTTTCTGTGTTTTTTAAAGTTTTCATATTTATCTTATATAGGAAACTCCAAATGCTTATGACATTGAAGAAAAGAAAGTTATCCCTCTACAAATTATTAATGAGGTTTTCTTTAAAAAAAAAACTACTGATATTCATTAGAACACTTTTCTCTTGAGACTAAACCCGTAAAAGGGAAGAAAACTGAACTATAATCCCTTAATTCACTCTTCTACACTACCACTTACTTATTAGATTTATCTAGAATTTGACCAAAAAGACAGCAAAAAGCCAAGCAAACAAAAGTTATTAAATTATGCTTCAAAGTATAGGGGTAAAAATCAGATGCTTGGAGGGGGTTAGAAGCAGCATAATTGTTTTTATGTGGTGCCGTGCCTTTTGAAGAAAAGGTTATTACTTTTTTGCAATAGACACCTAATTGAAGGTCTAATTTAAAATTAATAATTTTTTGCAAACCTACATTACAATTTTAAAACTTTTTTATGTCCTAATTGATCTTTATTTGACAATAATTCTTAATAATCTTTGTACCTCATCATCATGATCAAGTAGTTAACAATTTTGAATATGTATACATGCATTCTAATAGTTTTTAATATTGAAAATTCTATTGGTAAATATCTTTCAAAGTGAAGCATTTATTTTTAACTTTAATGTAACAGTATTCTCTAATTTATTTGTTTTGCATTCACGTTTTCAATGCAATGTTGGGCTTTCTTAAAGTAGGATACACAACTTATTTTTCCTGTAGAATTAATGATTCATACTTTTGGAAACACGATATGAATTGAGTTACCTTTGACAATGGATGAGAATAAGTCTCTTTTTCTCATGCAATAAAAAAGGCTGAGGCTAGATTTTGTACGTTTTGCTTCCTTAGTGTGTCCAACAGCATAATAGCTGAACTACCACAAGAATTGTACTGTGTTTAATTCAAAAGGAGTATTAGAAACTGTGCAGCAATCTTAGCTGTAAAATCCTTCATGAGGTTTGTCAAATCCAAAGAGCAGGACACCATAAACAGATGTCCAGATTTAGTTTTAGATTAAATTAGACAAGAAAACTTTCTCTGTAAATCCAAGGAGGTTATGTGTACACACACACACACACACGCACACGCACACGCGCACATGTATGGACACAAGGAGTCATATAAATAACAAAACTAATATATAAAAATATGTAAGAATTGTTTATAGATTCAAATAAGTTTTATCCTTTAAAACAGTTTACACGGATAAAAACACTGTGGGGTATATATACAATGGACTACTACTCAGCTGTTTAAAAAAATGATATCCTGTCATTTGCAGCAACATGGATGGAACTGGAAACCATCATGTGAAGTGAAGTAGGTCAGATACAAAAAGATAAATACCTCATGATACCACTCACATGTGGAATCTGAAAAAAAAAAGAACAAAAGTTGTTCTCATAGAAGTAGAGAGTAGAATAATGGTTACCAGATGCAGGGAAGGGGAGGAGGGGAGAGGAGGAGAAGCAGTGGACTAAAGGGTACAAAGCTATCCTCTCTACTGCAAGTGAATCATAATGCAGTATGTGCATGTGCTGAAACAACACACTGCACCCCACAAATATGTACAAATAAATGGTAAGTGTTAAAATATTTTGAAAAAAATAGTTCACACTACTTGCATGGAATACTCACCTTCCATTGTTGTAGCCTTTTTACCCTTTTAGAAAAATTTCCCATCTACTGATATGTTTACGAACAATATTTTTTTTACTATCTTATGAACGTTTGTTTTGTTTCTTTACTGAACACTGTTGTGCAGTTTAATTACACACTTTACTAATATCTGGACTCAGGCTTGGTGAATAAATATTTGCTGTCTTGGTATCAAGGTAGCAAGATCTTAGAGTCAATTCCGAAAATAAGTTCTAGAAATAATTTGAACAACAATTACATTATTGAAATAGGAATATATTTTTTAAAATAAATTTTCTGAAAAGCTCATAGATAACTGTGTGTTATAGTTATATAATTGGCACAAGGCCAGTCTATGTCTGAAGAAGAATGAGAGAGAGAGAGAGAGAGAGAGAGAGAGAGGGAGAGAGAGAATAGAAAACAAAGAGCAAACTGTACTTTGGTTTCATACTCAGTATAAATCTGTTGTGTGTTATAGTTATATAATTGGCACAAGGCCAGTCTATGTCTGAAGAAGAATGAGAGAGAGAGAGAGAGAGAGAGAGAGAGAGAATAGAAAACAAAGAGCAAACTGTACTTTGGTTTCATACTCAGTATAAATCTGTGGCCATCTATAATTAAGGGAAGGGTGGGAGAGCTGAGATCCATTCCCCCACTCCAAGGAGAAAGAATATAAGTCCTGCCTAAGTATGAGCAGAACGTGAGAACTAAGAAAAGCCCTCTTGCACTCTAGATGTTACATTAAGTCTAAGGCAATGTCAGTTTATCATTAGGGGAATTTATAATCTATGGTGTCCTGTAGGTAACTAAAACAACAAAGCCCACATTCAGATAGACAAGATTCATCCAATTTGACATTAGCAGCCCAAAAGTAAACAAGATGGACTTTTGTCTAAGTGTAAATATATTATCTCAGTCTCTATTGTTCTGTCATGCACAATTTTTGGCATGTAATAAAATATTATGGGATAACATCAAGCAAGAAAATAGAATGCATCAATAAGAGATAACATAGTAAATAGAAATAGACCCAGAGATAACCCAGATATTAGAAATATCAGAAAAGAGTTCAATTACTATGATAAATATGCTAAAAGTTTTAGTGGAAAAGTTCAGCAACATGCATAAAAAAGCTGAGAAACTTCAACAGAGAGATAAAAACTATTTTAAAAAAAGAGCCAAAGAGAAATGGAAAGCACATCAAGATAAAGAATTAATTTGATGTCCTTATCAGCAGACTGAACACAAGAGAGAAGTGAATCAATGAACAATAAACCATATCAATGAAAATTATCTAAAATTTACGCACACAGAAAATAAATAGTTGAAAACATGAAACAAAACATCCTGGATTTTTATGAAACCATGAAATGGCAAAATCCCATATAGAAAAAAGGCTGAGAATGAGGCAGAAGAAGTATTTGAAGTGACAATCATCAAGAATTTTCCAAAATTAGTAAAACACACAATCCTGAGATCAAAATATCTAGAACTATTTTAGAGATCAAACTTTATACACACACACTTATACATGATTTGTATAGTGCCTCATGTAGGTATGTAATAAGACTTAGCTATTATTACTATTACTATTATTATTATTATTTCATTGCCCTCTAAAAGGGAAAAGTAGTAATATAAGCATTTTCCTATATCTTGGCCTTTGGAGAATAAATGAGATTGTATTTATGTCATTTGAATTTTGGGGAAGGCTTTGTAAAAATATTGCTAGTATGTTATATCCTGACACATCCCTTATGTCAATGTTTCTTGCTGTTATATTTTTAACTATAATGTAGTTTTGTGCTTAGCATACTACTCTTTTGTCACTATTGACTAAAAAAAAATCATATTTTTAAAATTTTGTCATTACATAATGTAAACATTTTTTGTGGCTCTTTACCAGTTTCTCCCTAATCCCTCCCACCTTCCCACTTCTGGTGGCCTCAGTTCCATTCTCTCCTTTTGAAAGTTCAAGGAATTATTATGATTGTTGTATCTTTATTTCTTAAAAAATCATTTATTCATTAATTAATTGAGCACCAATCACAAGCAAAGCATGTTGCAAGGTTCTATGCAATTTTCATTAGGGAAAACAGAAGTAGCAGTAAGGTAATAAAGCTGATTCCATTTCATTGTCTTGTTTGTACTTTGTTTTGAATTTTATAAGTATTCATGAATGTAATTTTCTTATAAAATATTCAAACAACACAGATAAACTGGAAGCTCCCTTGGCCACAATTCCCAGACCCAGTCCTACCTCCTTAGGAGAAAATGCTGTACTAAATTTTGAGTCAATTTCTTTATTACACATAAGTCACACTGTCTCTGAAGAAGAACAAATAAAGTAGCCCACGGAAATATGAATAATATCCTAAACTCTTTCTACTGCCTAAAAATTAGTAAAGATTAATACATTCAGTAAATATTTGTTTAACATCTTCTATATGCCTTCTAGATTCTGGGGATAGAGGAGTGAATATAAATGACTGGGGAAAAAAAAACAACAACGAAAACTGTCCCTTCATGAAACTTAGACTTTAGACAGAGAGACAGCCAATAAAGAAGATAAATAAGAAAATACACAGTATATCTGATGGTGATAGTACTATGGAGAAAAAAGAAAGGAAGAGGATTGGAGTTTGGGGGTGGGGACTGTTTGCAATTTTTATTAGTGTGACAGAGAAATCCTCCTGCTAAGGTGACATTTGAGCAAAGACCTGAAGGAGATGAAGATGAATAACTTGTACTTACTACACCAACATCACCACCACACCCCACCCCCTGCCTCTCATTGCATAGAATCTAGCTGTATCACAGAAGCACCAAGTTTGTGTGTGGAGGATAATTGAGGCCTGGCCAGGCCAGGCTCCTACCCCCACCCCCCACAAGGAAAAGGTACCTAAGAAGTTTGTCATGGTTAATTGAATAATTTTCATTTAAAATCATATTCCATTAAGTGGTTATGCATGGTTCTCTTTCCTATGTGATGTACCAGAAAGAGCATGGGCTTTGAGACCTGAATTCAAATGCTGGCTCTGCTAAGTACTAGCTAGGCACTTAATGCAGAATAGCTTCTGTTTGCTCATTTTAAAAATAGAAATTAATATTTAAAAGTTTTGTGAGATTATAATAAGTGATACTAAATTAAATATTAAGCATGCTAAGTGTTCAGGCCGTCTCCTAGTCCCTGACTCCGTTTTTTTTTCATTTACATTTCCCTGGCAACTTGAGGCTGAATAGTCTCATGTCTCCTGATATAGTCCTGTCAATTAGAAAGTAAAGTTCTAAATGTTAGAAATTTATTATTCTTTATTTCCCGTTGTGGTACTTTATTTTTTATTTGAATATCTCTCATGGCCTGGTACCTTGGATGTTATAGGCTTAAAATTTTGTGACACGAATGAATAAGTTTTGTGCGTGTTTTTAAAAGAAATCCCTTCTTTTTAAGATCCCATCTCTCATATTTTGAAACTACTTATTCATTAGCACTTGGGTTTTCTTAGCTATTCAAATTCAGTGAGTCCTTGCTTTACCTCTTTAAAGATTTCATGTATTTTTGTTTTTCCAACTTTGTACTTTGATTTGAGAGGAAGAAGGAGAAGAATTCACGGTCAGCTCTTATTTGGCTACCTTCAAACCATGCTAGCAAACACATATATTGCTGGAAAGATGTAGGTGGAGGTGGGGGAGGGTAAGGAAGGGAGGACAGGTAAAGAGAGCAGAAGGGAGGGAAGGGAAAAAAGGGATGGAAAGAGAGAAGCAAGGCAAAGAAAAACCCAAAGAAAGTGTTCACATTTTTCCAGTTTCCCATAGCAAGTAGTTATTGGCAGCATTTTCTTCCTGGAGGCATTGCTATGTATCATAAATCAGAGAATGGCTGTGCTCAGCCAGTAGCTGGGTTACTCAGGGAAAACTCCAAGTGGTCCTGGCAAGTCAACCATTCCTCCAGCAGGAGTGCTGCATGCTCGACTGGACCAGTGAGGGCTCCTTATTACCCTTCCTGATGATTTACACAGCACCTACATGCTAGGGCATGGGGCATTTGATTAGAAAGGGTTTGGGAGAGATTTCAACATCTAATGCTGAAATGCAGCCAAGTCAGCCCATGGAAATCCAGACAACTGATTAAAAGACCTGATTTACATCTATTTGGCTACTTTTGTGTACAACACCTTAAGGTTGTCTAAGCTGAGATTTCAATGAAAACTCCTAGAAGACACCAGCTCTGCCTGGTAAAAAGGACTCACCCCATCGACTCCTCTGGTGGAAACACGCTGTACCTTTCCCCAGGTGAACTATGGTGTTTGGTGTGGAAATGCTGGAGAAAGAAGGAACGTAGCTCAGAAAAGTAGAACAAAGGTGGTAATTACTTCATTTTCAGAATTCTCAAGAGCTAGGAATCTTCTAGAACAACTCTTCCAATATGATAAGCAAAATACCAAGGAAGATCCAAATAAAGCAGAGTTAAAGGAACTCATCTTTTCCTAATTATATTTGTCTTGCTTTAATCTGTTCCAAAATGTGAGTGGCTAGAGAGTTGGGTACAGCAAAAGGCTTTGCCACCTTATCTCTGCAGCATGATAAACATCCTCTAATAAAAGTATTTTACCTCTTTTATCTACCAAGAAATAAAATAAGATTTTAGCGTAAAACCTAAATTATTGGAAACTTCAGCTGGCTAGGTTCCAAATGAATTACCCTGTTGTTCTGACATAGAATGCAGTGTTGAAGCTATGTTTATGTTTAAGCTCATGTCTGTTCTTAACTAGGGAACGTGGCATAGCCCTTTCTATAGCAAGGCATCTGTGCTGGTGTCCAGCACAGCCTAGGCATGGAACCAATGTGTGCTGGAATGATAAAAACAAAACAAACAAACAAAATCCTCTTACTTTATAAACATTATTCATCTGTGTTTAGTTCCTTTCCTAATGGCTAAGAAGCTGAAGATTTGTGTCTTAGAAACACATAAATCACTGATCTTTAGCCATCTTTATCATGTGTCTCAAGTTTACATTTTAAGTCACAGTGACATAAATTGAGTTTGTGCTTTCTCTACTCCTTAAGTGTTCTGAATCTGAGTGTCTAAAACACTAAATTGAACTCCTAAACTTTCTCTTTTAACTTTCATGCAGCATACTTCACAAGGTAAAGTGTCTGAATGTTGAAATGTGACCAACAGGCTTGGATTAAGTAAAAGCAATTACAGAAGATGGTTATTTTCTCTGAGGAAGTTAACTGTACTTCTGGTAGAAAATTTGATTTGGGGATTAACTTCAAAGAGTGCTAAAACCAAGACTTAGGGATCATCAAGACTAATATTTTTATACCTTTTTTTTTTTCAAATTTGACACATCAGAAAAGCTTCAGTTAAAAACTGACATTCAGGCTTAGTCCATAAAACAGATATATTGGGAGTGACTCTGGTTTAGAGAGCAGGGGTAGAAGGGGAGAGGAGCCCTCCTTTGTTACCCCATCTCATATTCCACCCCTCAAGGTGCCCCATAGAACATATAGGCATCGTCAGGGTCTAGTATGAAAGCCAGTGCTCCAGCCCCTCATATTGCAAAGGAGGGAACTGAGGACTAAAAAGTTAGAATAACTTGCCTGTACCCAAAGAGCTAGCTTGTGGCAGAATTGAAGCTACAGACCTTCCCTGTTTCACTTACAAAATAGAGCTACCTTCATTCTTTTTCTGCTTTTAAAAGTAAAACATATTTATTGTAGATAATCAGTGTATTTTGTCTCTGCTAACTCCCAGTAAAATGCTCTTCCCACTGACCATGCTACCCCATCATCGGTTCATTAGAGTAAATTCTATTCACTGTCAAATCCCTGTGTTAATACATGATACAGGTAAGGCAAAGGTATATTACATATACACGATATGCCTTTTTCCCCAAAGTGTATTTTTTTTCCAAATCAATTCTATTTTATTTAATTCAGCTTATATGTGTGTATGTATATGCACGTGTATATGTGTACATATGTGTGTGTATATGTTTGTATATATTGTGTGTGTATATGCATGTGTGTGTGTATAGCTACTCTGCGTGGTGCTAAACTTCAAGGTGAAGGAAATCCAAACCACAAGCCATAGTCTTTTAATTTTTTGCAGTGAAAAGTCAATGGCAAAATCTTAGGTCAAAATAGGTTGTGGGAAAACACAAGGGTGGTTCAATTTCAGGCATGATTAGATTGGGAAGTTCAAATGATGTCATAAGAATTCCATTCCTATCTGTACTTCTTGGCTATGCTTTCTTCTGTGTTAACCTTATTCTCCATCAGAGTTTCTACATACAATGGGAAAGGTGGTCCTGGAAATTCCAGGCTACATGTATATGAAGCCTCAGAAGAAAAGAGAGTCTCTCAATCTTTCTCTCTCCTCTGTCTTTCTCTTTCTTTAGCTATTTCAGGTTATTGAGAGACAGTTTGTAATTGGCCCTGTTTTAGCCATATGCCCACTCATTAACCAAACACTCTTCCAAAGGGGCACAGTACTCTGATTGGCTAGCTCAAGTCAGATGACCAGTGCTGTATCAGGGGATGTCAAGTTTTATGATAGACATCCCCACCAGGTGAGTACAGTTCTTTAAAGAAATAATGCTAGGCAGTTAAAAGTAAAAGACAAATCTAAATGAAGATAAATCACAAGTACATGTATAGCTAAAAATGCCAAAATAGGCTTTTATATACAAAGTTCTTTCACCTGTGATCTAGTACCTGGTTTGTTGATATTAGTTTTTTTTTCTGTTTCATCTTTACTTTATTGGTAAAACAGCCAAAAAGCAAAGCAACATCCAGAGTGAGGATCCCTAGGAACCAATGGTTCTGCAACAACCACAAATAAAATAGTCTATCAATGGATCTTGATTTTCCATGGAAAAGCTGCTCAGAAGAGGTCACAGCAGCTGCTACACACGGGGTCAGGCTTCAGTGTGAATGATGTATGCTGACTTCATGGAGGCTGCATCCACTATTCTTCAGAGCTCAGTTTTACTGTGCATTCCTTTATATTGCACATCAGGCCATTTCCCTGTCATTCACTTTACGAATGCCATGTCTGTCATACCACTCAGTATATAGTGGGTATTCACTAAAGATTGGCTTAGTGAATCCACAAATTAATGAATAAAAACTTCTTGGGGGATGTTGTAACTAGGATCCCACTGTCTCAGTGAGGATTTGTTTCTTATTTATCTTTCCTCCAATAACAGAAGAGAAAGGTTTTTGTTGCGAGCACTCAGGATCTCTGGGGAATGAAGGAGATATTGACAAAGCAAGGAATATTCAGAAACTAGACGCAAAGGGTGCTGAAATCATATTTCATATAGGAGCCTCTCTGAACTTGAAGATAATTTTGTTATTGAAAATAATTTTTATGCTCAGCGAGTTAATCAGAACAGACTTCTCCCAGAAAGTCTGTGACTATCATTATATAATATGATGTGCTTTCTGTTTTCTATTAATAAATGTAATTATGATATATCTAGGCCAGCTTGGTGACTTTATCTGTCTGAATCATATTTTTAGTTTTGGGCCCTATCTCTACATGAGCTGAGTAGCTCTGTACCAGATTTTACTTTACCCAAACTAGATCAACATGTATATTTGGTCATGGAAGAAAAGGGACAGGAATGTGATAACCCAATTTGATCTGTCCCTAATATGAGAAAGAAATGTCTTGGTGACTATAGTTCAGTCAAGTAGACTATCTTTGCATTAACATACAGAACATTCTACTGTCATTACAAAGCAACTCCATCTCCTAGTTTATACTCTCTCTTGTGTCAGGTATACATCCCAGAGATGAAAATAAATAAATAAAATTGATATCAGTGAGGATTGAGAACCAGTATCCTTCTTTATAATCATGGAATAAGAAACATTATTTTATAAAAGCCAAGCCTTCAGGCTTAATGAAGCTGTTGCCTCAATAATCCTGTTGAATCAAAAAAGCATGAAAAAAGAAATAAAGCATGGATACTTCTCCATCTTTTGATTAGTCATAATGTTAGTTATACTGCAACTGCAAACTCACTGAAAATAGTGATGTAAGAATAGGCAGAATTTCAGAACTACATGGAATTTGCAACCTTAGCTGGAACAATCCTCTCTTGACATATAAGGCTAAGCAGATTTGCTTTATAAGTGATTCAGAAAGGAAACATGGAACTCACTGTCACTTCTGTCCAATCACTCTTTACCTCTTCCACACACATTTAGAGAATTACAAATATGACTGATACTGGAATAGGCCCCAGGGTGAGCCGAGACTGGAAAACATGGTCTGTAATGAGCTCTGAAGAGCCGTTGTCCTCTCAATTAGGTCACCCGTGAGCTAAAGGCACTGCCAAATGTAGCCGTTTTCATTTTTGTGAGTGTGAGATACAGCAGTGTCATCCAAGGGCTGGGGAGGGGGACCTTACCCCTGAAGTCTTATTTCTAGAGCAAATGGGCCTACACCATTCTAAATAGACTCCTCAAATCGTCATGTTCGTCTCTAATCATTCAACTACCACATGAGGGCAAGTATATACACAATTCATATACTTGTCTTACACCAATGATCACAACTCACTGTACCTGTTTCCAGGTCACTCTTGGTCTCAGGTCACATATTATTGTCACTGCATCCCCATTGTACCATTGTGTGTGACAAATAGCACACGGTCAATGAATGGATAGTGACTTCCATCAGGGTTGAACTTTATTCAAAGGACTTTCAGGTATGTAATCACTTTTTATACCACAACATCTCTGTGGCATACCTAGAGCTAATATTTTTTAATCCCTGAGTAGGATGCAGGAAAACTGAGGTAATGTTTATTAGTTTGGTCTTAACTGCACAGTAAATTGGGGGACAGTATGGTGTTTGCCTGAATCCCAGGCCAAGATTCATTGTAATACATTCTTATATCATCTATACTCAGACTTCAGAGTATATTATCATGTGCTTGGAGCATGGCAAGTATAATAGAGAATAAGAAAAAATAAAACTGTACAAACCATTAAGCTTTAGAATGGAGTACCCCAAACATAGAGCACTATTGTTCTGTGATCTCGCCATAGGCCATTACCACATGGTGGTAAAGTGACTATAAATGTCAGACTATATGTTGCTAATTTTTCAGTTAAGGATAAGAAAGCAATCTCAGTTTTCCAAATGTTTAATACATTTTTTGCAAAAATTATTTTTTGTACTTTTCCCTTGATATTAAGTGCATGCAATCTTTTGTATTCTTGTTAAATCTTTGTTTAGTGTTGACCAGAAGTAATACAAAAGAGTTTGATTGTGTAGGTGGGGCAATAAGGTCCTAATCAGAGCCCTAATTGGATGAAAGCCTTTGACTGTTTTGATTCACCAATGAGAGGCTATGAATAGGCCCAGTTTCATTGGCTGTAACCTAGGACAGGTCTTTAGGAGTTTACACTTGGAGCTTCACACCCCACTCTCTACTTTCACACTTTATTCTCTGACCTAAGTGTGCCTATGGTAGAGTCATGCTGACGATGCTCATAACCTAATCCCTGGAGCACATGAAAATGCTACCTTACATGACAAAAAGGACCTTGCGGATGTGATTAAATTATGGACTTTCAAATGAGGAGATTATCCTGGATTATCTAGGTGAGCCCAATGCAGTCACAAGGTCCTTAAAAGAATCAGAGAAGATGTGATGACAAAAACAGTGTCAGTGTCAGTGTCAGAGAGATCTGGTGATGCTACACGACTAGTTTACAGAATGGAGGGGCACCTGGACCTTAGGAAAGCAGGCAGCCTTTAGAAAATGGAAAAGGCAAAGAGCGGATTCTTCCCTAGAGCTCAAGGAGGACAATAGTCATGCTAACACCTTGATTTAAGCCCAGTGAGTCCCGTTTTGGATACCTGATCTCTAAAACTGTAAGATAATACATTTGTTCTGCCTTACACCCCCAAGCTTGTGTTAATATTTTAACAGCAGCAGTTGGAAACTAATACAACATTCAAGAATGAAGCATTAAATGTACAGAACTGAAAGAAAAGCAAATTTACTAATTTCCTCTAACATAAAATCTCCAATCCACCCATCACCGCATTATTCAAGCTATCTTTCAAATCACACCAGTGACTGTTACCCTTCTATGCAAACACTTGAGTGAGTCCACATTACCTACTGAATAAAGCAACACTTTAGCCTGACATTCATCTTTCCATGAACTTCCTATAATCTTACATTCTAACTATGTCTCTCATTACTTTTACTTACATTATCCATGTTTTAGTCATATCAAACTACTTGCCAATCTCTGAAAACTCATTTAATGTCACCACCTTTGAACCTTTGCACAGGTGTTCTTCAGCCTGGAATTTCTTTTCTTTTCTGTCCACCTTACTTGTCCCTAAGGCCCTGTATAATGCTATGTCCTCAAAGACACTTTTCTAACATCCATAAATTACCTCTTCTTCCTTAAAACTCTTTCAGTTTGTTGTTTTTACTCCACGGTGTCATCCATTCCATTGTGCTATGGTTTTCTATAAACGTGTCTCCCTCCCTGGATTGTAAGAACACTGAGGGCAGGAAAGAATTATGAGTAAATTTCCCATTCTTTCTCAAAGAGCCTTGAGCTAGAAGCTCAATAATCATGATCTAATTGAATTGAAAGGCTGACCTTTGCAGTCAGGGCTGCAGATCTAGGACTGGAATAGATAGTTCTCAAGTACAATATGGAGATCAATATTTCAAGAGCAATTAAGACTTTCTACATTTGGTGACAGTGAGCCACAGATGATGGGCAGTGCCACTGAGCTTAAGAGGGAACGTCCTCCTTTCCTCTCCACTCACTCAGAGCCTGGCTGAATTGTAACTAGAGATACTTTACCCTGATTTTATTTCCAGTCTTTTCACTCTGCATCTCACTTTGCTTCCTTTAATAAAACTGAGTTTTGCTTCAAAACTGGTCAATTCTCTGCACCAGGTTAGAGACCTGAGCATGTATAATCAGATCCCATCCAGCTAAGCAATGAGATGTGAAATAGGTTTGGGAGCACATGAGCACCTTCAACAACATTAAACTGACCTGTTTGCTTCCAGAATACATGAATGCAGGCCCTTTCTGAAAGACGTTTCCTGGGTAATTGGAGCCAAATGCCTGAGAACTAGTAGCTAGCGGGTGGATAATTTCTTTTTAATGGAGGTTAAACACAAGAACATCTCATCTTGTTGCCCCATCATCCTTTAGCTTTGAACCTCTTGGCCTCACTGGGACAGCATCTACCTACCAGGGACCTAGAGGCATAAGCCAGCCAGGAGTTTCCTGTACAACATTTAGGGAGGAAGAAATCCTTATAATAAATTTATACAGCAAATGTAAATTCTATATGATTGTCTCTTTAATTTAAAGCTAATACTTTTTTTTTGAAAGCTACAACCTAAGACGTTTGATAGAATAAAAGGAAAATAAAAAGCCACATATAATGTTTCTCTTGACTGTTTTCCTTTAAATTTTTAATTGGGATGCCTATCACCCAGCCGTTCTCTATGTCTCCCTCCTTCTCCTTTTTCTCCTGTTCTTTATCCTCTCCTCTTCTTCTTTCTTCATCCTTCTTCTTCCTCTCTTTTCTCATTGCTGACTCTTAAGCACAGAGGATTTTGTCCACAGTCTATCAATCGGTGGATCCTTGTGACGCATTCAGTGCTGACCCGCTGTCCAGTGCTGAAGTACTTGGATGAACAACCAGCCCGGAGTGGCAAGTCTTCAGCTCATGGCTCCTCTCCCTACTGCTCAGTTTACTTCTTTTAGGTCTTACCTTCCTCTATTTTCTCTGACTTCACATCCTAGCACTTCTCCTTGTTTTGCTCAACATTTAAAGAATAACACAGGGTGTAAAGAAATTCTGACGCAGTTGGTGGTGGTATGACAGCTGTTCCACTTGTATTCCCCCAGGGAGCAATTTTACTCCATCAGGAGAGTAAAATTGAATCACCCCCTTCCCCAGCCCCCTCCACAATGTCAACGATCAGCACCTGCCAGTGCCTCCCAATAGGCAGCCCTGACATGAATGGGGCCTTCATCACTTTCTGTGTGGGCACCTAAACTAGAAGTGACATCCCTGTGACTGCTGGCAGCCAGAGCTGGTCAAGAGCCATTGCTCTAAACTTCCCGCTTTCTGTGAAAGGGGGGCTGATTCTCTCTGCCCAAGGCCAGTGGGAAAACAGACTAGGATGATGGCTTTGGGGATTATTCTTTGAATTTTCATTTCTTGGTAGCTCCCCAAAGTAAAGATTGTTGGAGCTGGAAGGTGATCCCCTTAACACAAAATAAGTAAGTAAATAAATAAATAATTTAGAAAAAAAGATTCCCAAGCAAAATTCAATCATTCGAAGGGGAGAATGCTACTGCCTTTCCCAGCAAGTTCTGCACTTTCAAAGGGAGATTTGTGCTGCAAGAAGCAGCTTTTGGAAGTCGTCTTAGGAGAAGCTCCTTTTTTTTTTTTGCCTCACGAATCATCCCTTTTATGCTGTCTGGGTCCAGTGACAAGTCACATGGAACCTGCAGGAAAGCTATTTTAAACCCCTGTTTTGCATGCCAAATGTATAGGAGGCTGAAACTTGACAAAAGAGGTCACCGTCATTCACCGTACTGCTCCTGGGCCAGCCTTGATGATTCAAAACTGTTAGCTGTGCCAGGTACCAGAGCTCTTTCTTTTTTTTTTTTTTCACAAATGCAGATTCTGGTACCTCTGGAGAGGAAAATGAGACTCCCAGATATGTCCCTCTCTGCTACTGCCCCCAGGTTTCTGCTGGAGGTAGACATGGAGGAAGATTTCATTGTATCATCATTTCACATACTTTGTACTAGTTTTTATTATTTAATACTTTCCCAGAATTCTAACATTGTTGCTGGGAGTACTGTTGGCATTGTGGACTCCAATATGCTCTGTGCTATGGCCTTTTAAGGCACAATTTATCTTTCACAAGATGTCATTGATCACACTGCTGATACAAATGAATTTTATGGTTGTTGGAAAAAAGACAGCATTTCATAGCAACTCATATTTTGAATCTTTTAAGAAAGAAGTCATTTAGAAGTAACTGGGAAGTATGCCCTTGGCCCGGGGAGAGCAAAGCTGACTCCAAACCTTTTATTTTGCTATTAAAACCTTGGCTAGGAAGCATGCTTTAGTGGGTGAATGTGAGCCACATCATAATGGTCAGTATCTGGCATGGGAAATTCATCTGGTTTCCGGGTGCTTTTCAAGCCTAAACCATCCATTTTTTACCATGCGACTTAGTGGATGCTTTTTTTTTTTCCCTAATTTCCCCAAGGACCATATTCAGGCTTCAGAATAAAGGTAAATCTGAGTTATGGAGCTCTATCAGTCAGATTCCCTGCAGGAAACAGATGGCAAACTTAAATTGGGTAGTTTCAAAGAAGTTTAATAGAGAATATTTTTTTAATATTTGGGCAGGAAGCAGGGGGTAAGGAAATCACAGGGGATAGTGCAGTGCCCTGAGGTTACTTTCATCATGAATCTGCTAACACCTCTAGGTCTGAAGAGGGCAATGAGAGGGAGAAATTACTAGAAGCTGGGTCCCTGCAGGAAACAGATGGCAAACTTAAATTGGGTAGTTTCAAAGGAGTTTAATAGAGAATATTTTTTAATATTTGGGCAGGAAGCAGGGGGTAAGGAAATCACAGGGGATAGTGCAGTGCCCTGAGGTTACTTTCATCAGGAATCTGCTAACACCTCTAGGTCTGAAGAGGGCAATGAGAGGGAGAAATTACTAGAAGCTGGAGAAACAGACAGCTGTGTGCAGAGAGCCTTCTGACAAGGGCTGGGACTTGTAGTGGGAGATTACAGCCAGCCCATGGAGATGCTGTGGTATGGGAGGCAGGAAATAAATCTCCAGATATCACTGCCCCACCACCTTCAGATCTTTCAGCAATGGTCCTCACTGATTGATCCCAATTGGAAGTCAGAGGCAAGGATGCCATTAATATAATTCATTTCCCAGGGAACAGAACAGGGGGGATCTGGGGATGGGGTGCAGTGTATAAATTGAAGACATCCAGCAAAAGAATAATTTTGGGGCTTTCTGCAACCTTTACCTTTTCTTTAAAGAGAGAGAGTGTCTGTTAAATAGAATAAGTGAACAGGACCTTTGGCTTTTCTCAAGTAAAAAAAATATCTAGTACCTAGTTCAACCTTGCTTTGTCTATTTTCACTCAGCAATTGATGTTGGTTAAAATGTACATGCAATAGAAATATAAAGTAAAACACAAGTATTTTAATCTAATTTTTGAAGGCTGCTAATTCATATTACAAATGGATTTTTATGCATCTAAAACTATCCTTCAGAAAAAAAAGTTTAACCGATCCACAAAGATATGAGTTGGGTCATGCATGAGGCCACTAGAGACCTCATATCCATCCAACAAAAGAGAAAAATAGCAACTTTATGAGTAGTCAGCAAAGGTAACCACCCTATTGTAAACTCCTGTGTGACTACCCTACAACCACAGAGCTGAAGACAGAGTTGGGTGAGAGTGGAAGAGACAGGTGACAGATGCCACCAGAGTCTTGCTATATATTACTGGAATGTTTCAAACACTTTCTTTCCCACTATTGGTCACTGGGAAGAAGGAAACACTTAAGAACGCAGAGGCTACTGAAGATGAACTGCCTGCTCCCTGGTTTTGCTACAGGCTGGCCCTGAATCAAGCTTCACTGTCCATAAATTCTACTAACAGCCACTTATGTAGCCAAAAAGTGCTCCTAAATTACCAACACTGATGCCTTCTGATTCTGTTTGGCAGAAAGCAGAGATAGCAGAGCCTGGTCAATCCCATTAAAGCTAGGACAGATGGACACCCTTGGCTTCAAGCTCCAATAGGGCATTTCAGTCCTCTATAACACAGACACTGTATTCCCTGTCTCTCAATCATTGTCTGAGAGTGAACCAAGAGGAGGTTCTGTGCTCAACTCAACTTGTGTAGCATCGGCTCCCATAAGCTTTACAGCAGCAAACCTCACCCCATCCATTCCTGCACTGCCTTTCACCTCTTCTACTCCGGTAGTGCCTTGGCCTTCTTTATTTTCAATTTCAGTATCTTCTCTACATTATGGATTGTTTCACATCATACTGAAGGAAAGAAACAGAAAGTTATTACATGGTGAAAGGATCCGTGGCCTTGAAACCAGAACACTGCTTTCATTCTGGTCCTGCACCTTAGCTCTGTTACTTGAGTGACTTATATCAGCTCATTAAACCTCAGTTCCTAATCTTTATTATGAGGATGATGATAATGCATTGTTTAAAATAACATGAAAGGGTATAGCATAGTTTCTAGTATATAATAAGTACAAAATAAATAAATGTTTGTACTACATAATTCAGTTTGATTCTCTCCTTTTCTACCGTTAAGGTAGTGTGGATGTGAGAGCAGCTCATAGGAAAGACTGTTGTTGATTTATATTTGTTCATTTTATCCACAGTTTAAGTCGTGTGACTGTTTATTTTATGTTTCTTCAGGTGGTCTTAATTCATAGTCCATAGTTAAGTCACACTGTTCAAAGACGTACTTTTGTGGGGACTTTAAGCATTTCCTATTGTCACCCCACATTAATTCATCATTTTTCAAGGTCTCAAATATAATTTACCAAAACTTAGCCCTCACAACTGTACTGCACAAAATATTCTCTCTTTGATAGACTGGTGATGTTCCAGGGCATTATGTTTGGTGATTCTTTGCCATCTGATGAAAAGAATGAGCACATATGACAGAGTTTTTCAAGATGTATACATTTGTCACCTCTACCAGGTAAAAGACACATATCACTCAGGAGTCCTACTATTGATACTCTTCTCTAACATTAAATCACACCATCTTTTGCTACTGAGGCAACTGTATTCATTGGCAATATTTATTCATACATTTATCCCTTCAACAGATATTAACGCCCTACTATATGCCAATCATTGTGTCAGATTTTGGAAATTTAAAGATGACTAAAAACATAGCCTTGCCGTCAAGGACTAAATGTTTATGGATATCACAGAGGGAAGCTGAAGGGAGGGCAGAGCAGAAATGCAAGCAAAAAATTATGGTGTTCAATAGCATCTATGGAAATGTGAGTGAAGTCCAGTTGGCACACAGTGAGGGAATGGCTCTTTTCCTAGAATAGGAAAGATTTCACCGAGGAGGAGATATGGGGCAGGACAACAAGCCAGAGTTCTCTAGGGAGGCAAAAGGAACAAAAGAAAGAGATGCATAGGTCTCAAAGTGGTGGGGATGTTCAGTAAATAGCAAGTCTGTTTTAAATGGAGTAAAAGGGACATGGAGAGGAATTTGAAGAGATGAACCTAGAATAATCAGTTGAAACCAACATGATGGGCTTTGAGCACCCTGATAAGGATATTTAACTTTACCTAGCTAACTAGGATTTTCAAAGGGAGTGAAATGACTAGAAGTGTATTTTATGAAGGATGCTAGGAGAAATGAGGGAAAGATTACATCTGTGTCACCTATAGAAATACTTGCCTGTATGTGGGAT
>NW_007726466.1:34483-66479 GCF_000696425.1 Galeopterus variegatus
CCTCGGCGGGAGCGCCGCCGCACTTCCCAAGCAGTGCACTGTAGCAGTGCACCACCGGGCCGGCCCTGATAAGGATATTTAACTTTACCTAGCTAACTAGGATTTTCAAAGGGAGTGAAATGACTAGAAGTGTATTTTATGAAGGATGCTAGGAGAAATGAGGGAAAGATTACATCTGTGTCACCTATAGAAATACTTGCCTGTATGTGGGATTTTTCTGTTTTAGACTGAGACACAGCCTTTTCTTTCTCCAACTTATTTGCCATGCATAACATTGTACTGCTTCTGAAAGAGGATCATAATCTTTTAAATGTATTCATTGAAAGAAGAGTCATCAGTATAGACCAACTCGTGGAGGATTTCCTTGAAGGCATCAGATGATTTTTCTGACTTGCTCAACTGAAAATCATTTCCCAAAGGATGGGAACTGCATTTCAGCATCAGTTAAGTATCTGAGCATGGCTGCATAGGAAAGAATAGATAAAACTGAACTATTTCTCTGTCCTTTGCCATGGGAGATGATTTCACAACTCTGAACTGACCAGCCATTTTATCATCTGCCTAACTTGTGTATGAGCGAGTCCCTAGAATAGTCACTACATACCAATGTCTAAAACACAGGAATGAATGAGATTTGGGGAGAGGAGGGAAAGGGGCATTGACAGTGCTTGTCTTTATTTCATGTGTGTTTTGGCTCTGTTGATAACTGGAGCATCTGTTCTGCCCTCAGAAGTTCAGAAAACACTCGTTATTTGGGCAAACGCACAAAAGGATCAGACTATTTCACACACAACTGCCACAGCTCCTTAGCCATTACCATTTCCTTTCAGGGTTGCCACAGCAGAAGTATCTGACATTGTTGGGGTGCTGGCAAACTCTATCTGTTGTCATTCCTCCGTCTGCTCCAGCCTCCCAAACCAGGGCCTTTGAGCTCTGCTCCCCATCTAATCTGCGCCTTCCTACCTAACGACATCCACTAATGTGTGCTAACAGATGTCTGAGGGAAAATTAGCTGTGGTGTCCAAATCAATTAGGCCAGAGTTCTGTGCAGGAACAATTGCTCTGCAGGCTGTGTGGGCTGTAGTTTTTTTTTCCTGTTTCTTTTTTCCAAAGGTGAAGTCATGTGGCCCAGGCTGAGCTTGCCTGCTCCATATTTTCCACTTCCAGGCAGTCTGCCTCAGTGCTTAATGGGTTCTGATTGGACCACCAGATGGAGATGCCTCTACCAGGTGCAGATCCCAGTAACCAAGTTAAGAACAGGAGGACAGCATCATCCCACAGGCAATGTAGCCCAGGATAAGTCCTGTCAGCTTTGAAATACAACTTTACTATATGTTTTAAATTCTAAAAAATATTATGTTGCCTTGTGTGACTCTTTAGAGAGAGACTGGCAATTGTGTGGATGGAGAATGGCTTGAGTAGCCAACATGCCACTTTAGTTCATAAAAAGGGATTTCTCTATGTCCCATCTCTTAATACAAGGGCAAAGTAGTCAAGAGCATGAGCAAGTGAACTAGAGAGCTCCTACTCTGAAGTTAGCCAGACCTGGACTTCAGCCCTGTGGGCTGTGAGACCTTGGAGAGCCCTAAACTTCAGCCTGGGTTTTTGCCTTATGAGATGCCATTTACCTTGAACAGTTCATCTCTTTGATCCTCAGTTTGGTTATGTATAAAATAGATATAATAATATCTACATCTCAAGGGGGAATCTGGTAATTAAATGAAACATTCTTAAAATAAGTCCTGTTATATAGCACATGCTCAATAAATGATAGCTATATAATCATCAAACTTTTCATTATGCTTCTCAAAAACACTTGAGTAACATCCAATCTATAAAGAAGTCTCATCTTTTTTTTTTTTTTGACACCCAAGAAAAATCTTTCTGAGCTACCTGTGGTTTTGCACTAATTTTTTTAACCCTATCATTATCTTCTTCTAGGTTTGCCATCTCCTTCCAAAATGATTGTCAAACCTCCAACCCCTACATCTGCTACCTTCACTCCCTTCTTGTTTCCTGTCAACATCCCCTTCAAAGACACTCATTGTGATCTTCTATATACTTTTGTGTTGAAGAAATGGATACCTGGTCCCAAATAGGACCAATGCTCATAATAAAAATTAAGGAAAGAATACTAAAGAGAAAAAAGGGTATATTTAGAGACAGCTATAGAAAGAAGTTAAATTTTTTTCTCTTTTATTTTATGTGCCCATATTTGGAGTTTCTTCTTGCCTAGGCCAGAAGATCCTTTGGACATTTAGAATAACTGTCTTCATGCTGCTCATAACCCTCCCATACCAAACCTCTTATTTATGTATTCCATTTTAAAGCTAAGAACCTTCATGAGGCCCACTTCAGGCAACCCACTGACGTGGTGATGCTATTTTCAAAAACTTCTGACATTTGCTATGAAGAGTTTTAAGAAATGGCAGCCTGTCTTTTTTTTTTTTTTCTTTTTTCTTTTTCTTCTTTCTTTCCATTCTGGAAATGTAATCAACATGGCAAGGCATGTAGTCTTTCAGGGGCAACTTCCACTGCTAGCAGGGATCGGGAGATGCAGAGAGAAATGGAAGCATCTCAGTGCAGCCTGAGCCCCCCATGTCACTTCTCCTCCTACAGACACAGGTTTTGTTCTCATTACCCTCCCGTGCAGCCTTCTAGGTCTGACCAACTGGGGCTGTGAGAGCTGAGGATTGTGAGATGTGAACAACCTCCTGATCAGAAACTTAGTGGGGTTCACTTTATCTTCATAATGATTACTGGTTTTGTAATGTGTTGTATTAGTTTTTCCTTTTTTTTTTCTTTTTAAGTACAATTACATTTCTGCTTTAGGCTGCTAGCTATGGCCCAGAAGTAGAGACTGCTGCCAGACTCCCCATTTCAGTCTGTCTCCTTTTTGTGCATGAAGTGGTTTCCTATGAACACACAAACATCACACTCAGCTCTGTCAGATCAGCTTCATGGCCACATTTATCAAAATTATCCCACAGTTCCTTGCAGAGACTAGTATTAATAGGGTTCATTTAAAACCAAGAGTATTACTAATGCTTTTTTCTGTGTGTTAAATGGCAGGAAGTAAGAATTACACAAACAACAACAACAAAAAAGGGCAGTGTTTTTAGAATAGTTAATAAGGTGAGGTGAAATCTTTGGGCAAAAGGAAATAACACTGAGCTTTCAGAAATCTTGATACATCAATTTACATATTATTATTCTTATTGCTTTCCATCCAGAAAGGAAAGCAGCATTTCTCTTGTTACACAACACACTGCCAGATAATCAACCCTGACCATTTCCCTGAGTACATTCTGCCTGTCCAGCTATCTAAAGCATTCTTATTACATAACACCTTAATTAAAGGAAGAATAATGTTACTTCTGCCTTAAGTTGGTAAAGAGGACTCAGTAAGAGAGAATAGAACAAACTTTGAAAGCATAAATACAAAGACATTAAGAATAGACCTTTTCCATTTTTCCCTCCAATCATTCGGATCCATTTGCACACAACAGGATAGGAGTATTGGCCGGTCTGCTTCAAATACCAGCAAGCTAATACAGTGGTGTTCCTCGTAAGTTTTGTTGGATAGCATTTCACACTGTTATGCTGTTGACGGGCTAAGGAAATGCCACGTTGATGCCTTGTGCTGAGGAGACACCTCCTCTGAGTTAGGTAGATGTGCCATCGGTCCTTCCTCAAGCAGAGCAGAGAATCAGAAACAACCTTTTCACGTCTACTGACATCAAACAAACTTTAATAATTATGTATTATCCTGTCAGAATCCTTGTGTTTTACATTCTATGTTGAAAAAGTAAACAGAAGGCTTGTCTTAGAATCTTGTCCACAAGCACCTGGATTCGAAGGTTTTTAATTAATTGATTGATGGCTTTGTTTTTTAAGAAAGAGTTCAGTGACCAGAGATGAATGTTCAAGAAGTAAAAAACAATGGTAAGAGCTGAAACCATCTTTTATTACTTTTTAATTAAGTGAAGCAACATCTTAAGGAATGAAATTAATATGCTTTTTTCAGCTGTTAAAAACCTGATTCCATAGTTAATTTTACTCTTGCACCAGAGACACATGAGTAATTAGATTTTAGGGTCAAGCTCTCTATTGTGTGAACTGCCATTGCCTTTGAGAAAGATGGGTCATGCCGTCTACAATTACCAGTAGCCTGGCAGATCAGCATGTCCTTCCTTAGTTTTATCCATACAGGTCTTTAGAGCAGTGAGTCTCAAACAGGTGCAGTTTTTCCCTCCAGAGATATTTGGCAATGTCTTGACATTTTTGGTTGTCCTAACTAGGGGGATATTTCTAGCATCCAATTGGTAGAGGCCAGGGATATTGCTTCACATCCTGTAAATATATAGGGCAACTCCCACAACAAAGAATTATACATCCCAAAATGTCAGTAGAGCTAAGGTTGAGAAACTCTGCACTAGAAAGATACATAGAAAGGTATAAAATTTCCAAACAGATCAAGGACAGATTGAGGGAAAAAAAGGCATTGGATAATTACCCTTCTAGAGTTTCTAATGAGAAACATAGCTGTTGACTTTGACTGAAGGATTATCCATCTTATTCTGTAAGGTCATCCTTTGCTACCAAGTTTGAATGTTTGGAAGAGACACAGTGGTGAGGAACAAAGAGAGCAGGCTGCCAGGTTAATTGATTCAGACCTGCTCATCAAGAGACTGACAGATGCTGATAGAGAAAACAGAGTAGGAGTTAAGTGCCCTGGGTCTTAAGACAGATAGAAAGCAGCAGACGTAGTGTTCTAACACAGGCTAACTAATTTCTCATCTATAAAATGGAAATATTAATGGTATATATCTCCTAGAGTAGTAAAGAGAATTAAATAAATTAATTGTGCAAAACACTTTGTAAGTGCTCAATAAATGTTAGGTACTGTTATATGTTCAAGTGTGAACATAAGACTAGGTAATCCTGGATGTGAAGGTGATGTGGCTATGATATCTGTCACCCCATTGTCACCCCCTTTCCTCCCTCACCACTCCATGTGCATCCTTCCTTGTAGCCGTGTGCTCAGTTGGAGAGGACAACCTTCCTTGATAGAGGAGAGAACCATTCTTCGGTCAAAGGTATACAAGTACCTGTGCTCCCCTGCTAGAACCTCCAAATAAGCTCTCAAGAATAGGTAATCCCGAACTTGAGTCACACATGCTTAAGAATGGTAGATAAAATTTTCAGGCGATGAAGGTCTGTTTATCACCTAACATTATTCATAAACTTAATGTACAATTAACTTCAGTCTAATTGAATTGTATAATATGTACATATATTGGTTCTACCATAGCAGTGTGCTGAGGTCTATAGCAATGAAAAGTATGTAAATAATATAGTTTACTGCAAGCATAAATTAATCCTTAAGCATATCCACATACAATAACAACAGAAAAAATGCCCCCACATTCAAGAAGTTTTCAAACCAGGTGTCTATATAGAATGAGGTATTCCATTTAAAAGTAAAAGTATACCTTTGTATAGTTTTTTTTTATTTTTGTGGTACCCAAAACATATATGTGACTTTTCTTCCTTCTTGCTGAATTAGAATGAAATGACATCTTAGGAGCTGTATCTATTTAGAGTACCAGGAAGTTCTGGATGGTATCACGCATTAGCTTCTACTGCCTCTGATCTATGGTATGGTATGATCAATATCATTTCAGAAATGCAACACCTCAGTTTTGCCTCTCTTTCTTCACTGTGGGAACAGGCAGAAGAGTCCCCATCTCAAGGGAATCTCGAAGTTTAGTCGTTCATTTGCAAAAGGACTGAATTTTAAATATAAATCATACTCACCTGCCTAAACCCAGGGACCTATGATTTCATAACAGGAGAGAGATGATTTTGAGATCAGAAGTCTGTCATAAATCTTCAGCTAAATCTTGGACAAGAATGTTTGATAAGTTGATGTTCAATAGGAAGCAACTGTGCAGTTCAGAAATCACTTGTTACACACCCTTTTTTGGTGTCAGAAGTCTGTCATAAATCTTCAGCTAAATCTTGGACAAGAATGTTTGATAAGATGATGTTCAATAGGAAGCAACTGTGCAGTTCAGAAATCACTTGTTACACACCCTTTTTTGGTTGTTTCCAGGGATCAATTTGTCATTTTGACTGTTAGAATAAGCCTTAACAACATGTGACCTAGTTTACTCTAAACACTTTAGAGTCCCTAAAATAATTCCACAAAAGTTATGAATGATGGAAATATACAGGTGAAGAATCAACCAATAAAATAAAAATGGTGGGTACAAAAATAAGTAAGCATTGGCATGGAGATCATGTGCATTTCAAGATTTTGTGTGCTTTTATATAAAGGGGAAATGAATATAGTATGGGTTTTTTATTTTTTATTTTTAAAAATTTTTTGGCCAGATGAGCTGTACCCAGATAGCAGTCATTTCTCTTTGCTTATCTGAGGCAGGGAGTTGACCTACTGTCACCTCCCTGAATCTCCTTTCAGTGAAGACAGATGGCTCTCATCAGCTTTTCCATTCTGAATTCTCCCCTGACCTGCATCTCTTAAGTCCCATCCTGTCAGCAGGAACGAAGACTTCGAATTCACTTCTATCTGTAGAAATACTGGAGTGAGATCAGAATCACAGAGTTTTGCCTGAGAGCTCCTCTCTGGGCTGTGTTTACCCAGGTAGAACAAAATCATCTATGCGCAATCTATACACGCCTGTGCTTTCTCTTTGGTTATGTTGCTCCACTGTGCACGGAGCTTTTCATTTTCGTTTTCTTGCTTTCTTTTTGTGGGGAGGGGAAGGGGCGATGACCGGCCAGTACGGAGATCCTTGATCTTTCCATTTTCTTCTTTTTAGTATCACTCCCAATAAGTGGAGAAAGGGACCAGGACATTTTTTCTAAAAAGAAGCAGGGTAAAGAATAGCTGTTAGCTGGAGCATGGGGACTCGAGATAGGGCTTTGGCGATGTAAGTTGAGGGCAAAAGGAAGGACTTTGAAAGGTGAACCTCACAGACAAGCTGGTCATTGAAAACTAAATTGCCAACTTGCCTCCAGTGAACAAATGCACCTGCCATTCGTACTGCAGCCAATTTGCTGTTTCTACTTTTATCTCTCTCAAGCAGCAGGCTCCAAACTCTCAGAGGTTTTCCTCTGCCTCTCTTTGTGATACCCAAACCAGCAGGACTGTTAGATAGAGGCTTCTGTGTATGCATTTTATTCCCACTTTCTCTCCCACTCATTGAGTTAAAATAAATTAAGACAATAATATTCATAAGAGAAGTAAAGTTCTAAGGAGCAGCAGCTCTTCCTCCAAACCCTAATGCTACTGGAAACTGTCCAGCTGTTCAAGGTGGTACATGGCATCTCCATAAAATGCAGGCACTGAAGCCTAGCCACCAAGGGAGAGACGTTCTGTGCTGTGAACACGTTACTTAGGTGTGAAGTAATGCTTTTAAATCTACTCTCAAAGACTGAATAATAGCTTCCGGAGAAAGAATTCCTTTGAAGGATGAAATTTTGTAAGCAAGGTCTCAGCCCCAAAACATTTTTTTTTTCCATGTGGGAAAATGTTTGATAATGAATGATCATCAGGTGACTATTTTTAATTATGTAAAGAGGAGGGAGAAACACCATCTTTCTATAAAAAGAATTCAGAATGACAAATGTAGATTTGCTTATTTGAAAACATCCAGTTCAATCATTTCCAGAAGATTGAATTTTTTCAACATGTATTGTTGAGCTTTCACAATAGCTTACATTTTTCAACCCCAAAAGATGCTTCCAGTTACAGATTTATAATTCTCTGTGTCTATGGTTCTCTGAAGATACCTCTATACATTTAAATATAGGCTATTTCAAACACTGGCAGGGAAAAATGAAAGACCTTGGAACTGCATCAATGTAGGTTTTTGTGGGGGTTTTTTTCCCCCTCTCATGAAAACCTAAAATAAATGTTAGGCAAAATATTCTAATGCTGCCTTAAGGTTGGAATTTTAATTGCACAAAGGAGAAATTATTCAATTGTGGTTTCCCAGTCAACTGTAACTCTTGCCCAATAAAGGGAAGATCTCAGTCTTTACAGCCTTATGATATGGAGAAAATTACAAGCATTTGAGGAATATATCTATTGTGCTACCCTTCCTTGCCTTGCTGACTGGCACTTCTCTGTCTTTCTTTAAACCTACCAAATGAATAGCCTTCAATAAAAAGCAGAAATGCTAAGCAATTGCAGCATGTATCTCAGGATGAGGAGAGCCTGGCTTTGATTTATCTGAGAGCAAAGAATTAGAAATAGGAAGAAAGCATTCAAGATCTTCTACTGTTGAAGAAATAAGTACTTATTTAGATACTTTAGTCTACTCTAAAGAGATGTCACAGACTAAAGTAAATAGAAGTTGCTGGTCACCTTTTACTTCCCAAAGGTATATTTCCAGAGAGAACTCTTCTGGCCTTCACAGAGTCATTCATTCATAGTTTTTTCCTTCTTTTGTTCCAGAAAAGTATTTTAAATCACTGTCTCTGACATTCCAATCAGGTGGTACTAGCGTGTTCAGAGATCAGCAACATTTATTATAAGTACTTTCGATGTTCCAGGAGTCACTTTAAGTATTTCACATACATTATCTCATTAATACTTGCAAAATCCTATGATGTAGTTTAATTTTCCCATTCGGCAGATAAAAAAACTGAGCCAGTGAAAGACTAAACAATTTCCAGGAGATTAAACAGCAAGTAAATTGAGGAACCAGGATTGAAGCCCAGTTCTAAGCCCATAGCTAGCCAATAAATCACAGCCTATAAATGCATATTGAAAGATAACTCCCACCCTCGTATATCTTCAGACATTTGTGAGTCATTCCTTTACTCATAACATTTATCACACTCACACCTTTGACACTAGACCCTTGACCTTGTATGTTCCTGGATACAGGGAAGCATTAACCATAGGGCTATGGGTGCCCAGCACAAGGAGCAGCTCCCTGGTTGATTTCTAAAGCCCACTTTTCAATAGAATAAGCTAATACCACTGTGTTATATACTATTGGCATATATACAAACTATAAATGTTAATCCCTGAGTCCCTAATTAGTGTTATAACATGTGCTAGGCCTTGTATAATTACACAGTCATGGGACATATCCCACAGCTCCACATAAAAGTCAGTCATGTTACCATACAATCTTGACTTAATTTTATCTTCTTTCTGTGCTTTCTGGAAAAAAAAATTCCTAAAAGAAAATATTCTAAGTGTATACACCCAATATACTTTCCCTAAATGATTTAGTTAACCCTTGTATCTATTCTGGAATCTAGAAAACTGGCATATGTTATTTTTATCTTTTTGGAGATAAAGATATGGAGGTATGGAGAGATTTTGTAGCATGCAGAAGCCTTCGAGAGAGACAGGAAGTACAGGGCTCAAAATCTAGGTCTCCTGAAGCCTTGCATTTAGTGAATGGGGCTACTGTTAGGTAACTCTATTTACTTATGTGGGTCAGATATTATTTTCTGTTCAGTCACATATTTTCAGTTTGTCCCCTTAACAATTATCCTGAAATTCTCCCTGGTTGGCCTTCCTTAAAAATAACTCCTGTACTAGAAATATATTCAGTGAAATTCCTTTATGTTTTTTCTTATAGAAAAGTGATTGCGTAATAATAAAACCTACAAAATGTCAAATATAGAGCTGTTTCACTATGGGAAAACTGAGGACATACTCAAGCCATGTTAGAAATCTTGTTTGTTTTGGTCAAATATATTTTGTATTTCAGTAAGGGAAACTAATACAGAGGTCTCGAGTCCTCGCATTGATTATATAACGTAGTTTCTTTAAATAATTCCTGAGGCATTGTCCTCCTCCTTTAGCTAGGGGGAGAAGAAAAAAAACAAAAAAACCCTGAAGTTACAAAAGATACCAAGACAGAGGGAAAGCCAAAAATATAACCCAGAACTCATTTATTCCAGCAGCTGTGCTATTTACTAACAATCATATGCGAATGGAGAGAGGACTTGGTTATAGTACCTGGATTACAAAATAAGCATTTTTAGTACAATATTTCCCCAGGCAATGTCTAGAAATATCTGGTACTGTTTCATTTTCTCTGTAGTTGTGACTCTCTTGATGAGAAATGCCATTTTGCTAATTCAAATAATATTCTTTTACACTGTCTTTGTTTAGATTTTAGAGTGCTTACTTTGACACTATGCATCTTACATAAAATTATAAAATTTGAACTTCAGAATGCCAAATTTCCAGGATATGTGACTTATAGATCAACAGTCTGGAAGCAGGCACTTCCAGGTTTTTAATGCCAAAGTCTTCTAGTCAGGGGTAGTCGTGCAGTTAGGAAACTTCTGACAGATGACAAAGACAAAATACTTAGGCAAAGACATAAATTCTGACTCTGAACTGTGGCTTCAGTATCACAGAGCAGAGGAGATATTCCTATAACTCTTACAGGTGATGGCCAATATTGAGCAAGAAGCTGCAATTGGTCAGAATGTAAAAGAAAAATTAATGAATAGACTAGAAGATTAATTGTGTAGTCATTAGCAACAGCCAGTCAAAGTCTCTATTGAATGGAAGAGAAAAGGATTTTTGTTCAATGATGATAATCATAAAACATAAAGAACCTTGACAGGATGTCATATCCAGTTTCCAACTTTCAGTTCAGTGGACTTCTAAATAAAAGTTGAATAGTTTGCTCTTCTTAATGATGTTTGGGTCAGAGTAATTAATGTTAGCTGCCCCAGCAGATATTGCAGGGCTCTCTTGGCTTATTTCTTGCTCATGAGGTCCATTCCAGGTCAGGTGGATCACATGTCCACCACAGTTGCCATGACAAGGCAGGAAAGGGCTGAAGCAAAACACTGGCTTATTTTAAGGACTAGGCATGCATGTGGCTTACCTGACTTTTCCCAACATTTTCTTGGCCAGAGCCCAGTTATATGATTCTAAATTAACCCCAAAATGTTGGGAAATGTAGAGAAGCACGTAGATACTTGGTGGGCACTAACAGCCTTCTTCACAACTTTCAAGGACATAATAGACAGTAAACTGGGAATAGCATTCGAAGCTCATTGAAAGTTAAGAGCACACACATTCACGCCTCCAGGAAGCAGATGGACTAAAGGATGAGGTCCATGAGGCCCGGACAGAGTACAGATGGGACTAATGTAAGAAATGTCTGGGCAGACAGCTAGCTTGGAAGCCAAGGATTAAATGTTAATGTGTTTGTCTGTGGTTTTCCATTGATTTGGAGAATGCATAGCATTTGAAATATTTTAATGAAGGATGTTAAATAGAAAAGGATAGATCTGCATTCAGGAAATATGTACATCCCAGCAATGTGATATATGTACATCCATGTAAAGGGTAACTTTCATTTTACCACTTCTTTTCTTGACTAATTATTGCCTTTTTAGTGGAGCAATTTGAAGTTCCCTTCAGTCTAGTGTTAAGTGAAATGTTCCTATCCCTCCCATTAGAATCTATAAATTAAGGTGAACTTTGAGTTGAACAGTTTAGCATCTGATTAAATAAGAGAGAAAGACTGTAAAGCTTTTAATATGTGAATGATGGATTCAAGTGTCAGGAACAGCCATAGCATATAACATTCGCACACGTGACTGTCCTAATCCCAAACAATGTCATCAATTACAAGCACAGAGGATTTCTGTTGGTTGATAATTTTCTTTTTTACAGTGTTTTAAGACACTCTTAAAAACATTTATAATAATTCACTCTACTTTGTAATTAGACTTAGTGATTAGAATCTTGCTCACTTACATAGCTGTTTTCCTTTAAATGGATGGCACCAGCTGGCTTATCACTAAAACCTGATCTGACTCCCAAAGCTTTCAGAGGGGCTAGCATAAGGCAAGACCTAATGTGTTGTAGAGCATCATGAAAAGTTAACAGGAGAGAGATTTTACATTCTTTTATATTTCTTTGGTAACACTATACACCCACACACACACACACGAGTATATATATGTCAAATATGTTGGAGATTTTCTTTTAAACTTAACCTGTAGCTACTCTGGGCATTCATTCATTCATGTGACATGGAAAGGGGCTGGTATTATGTTCTCTCATATAGCCTGTAATCATTAAGAGGAAGGGCAAGTAGCTAACAATTTGAAGTTCAGAGTTGAACCACGTGGGGTATTCCACCATCAGGAGAAATGTGATGGCCGTGTAATTAATGGAAGAAAGCATTAGCAAAAGGCTAAAAGAGCAAAGTAATCACAAGCGGCCCTGAGTGCTGTTTCCATGTAATTTTACTCATAGTGTTGAAGACTCAGTAAGTTACTCATTTGCTCCCTTAGGACACAGTTAATGAGAAGCTATCTCAAGCCAGGCACTGTACTTTCATGTAGTGTGACAGGTGTAAGTAAGTCTGACTCATGGAAATCAAAAATCCTCAATGGCCAAAGTCTCTCCAGAAGGCATTACTTTCCAGATGAGGTTAAGTGACTTGTCCAAGTCTGGAGGGAGGGTGGGTAGAGTGACAGACAGAGGGAGTGGTTACCCTTTCCCCATGGATTGAAGAGAAAGAGATGTGGTCTGAGAATCAAGAATACTCCTGATGGTCAGCAGGTCTGGTTCTCAGTTCATGTAGAGGTGTTTGGAACAGATAAATATAGCACTCCTACTCACTCCTGCAGCCTCTGTCTCTGCCTCTGGCTTTTTGAGAACAAAGAAGCCGTCGTGTCAAGTGTCTGAAGTCGGTTGAATTTGGGTACACAAGAAGACTGACTGTGGCAACGCACATCCACTTGCATGACAACCATGACCACCTCTTCCCAATTCCTGCTCTGTACCTGCCTCACATGCCTGTGACACAGGACACAGGTGATGGACAGGGACTGTGAGCACTGCTCCCTTTCCTCCTCTAATGCTCAGTTGCCACAGAGCATTTTCTATAGAGTTCCAGCCCAGGCCCTCTGGAAAAGCTACTATTCCTGGTGGCCACCAGGGCACACTCGACGTGGAGTCGATGCTGAGCCAAGCAAGAGAATTCCCCCTCCTCCTCGCTGCTCTCATGGAAGAGCTGCTGATCTGACCCGTTCTCAGTTGCATCCACATCTCTTTTTCCCGCACCCAGCCCTATTTTCCCAGCAGTCGGATTTTTTTTCCAGTTTGAATCCAGAGTTTCAGGTAATTAAAACCATGGCTTGTTGAAGGAAGGGTCAGCCGACACATTGTGTTGTCTAAGCACCAGTACTGCAAGGTGGATACAAACACAGTTGCCGAGGGTCCTGGATGCCTCAGAAATCATTCCCTAGAGAGTGCACTGGCCCACAGCGAGTTACCAAGGTACTGTTTTTTGAGAGAGTCGATCAGCCCTCCTAAACACAGGTGTTGTGCATGTTTATGTGTGAGACTGGGAGCCAAGTGGGGAAGATTTTGATAGGCAGTTCTTGTTTCCTTAGGACATGGAGGTTTGAATAAAACATCACAGCAGGATGCAGAAGCGAGAGAAAAGAAATCCTTGACATTTTCTCCATGACATGCCTAGGGCTCTAAACAAATAGGTGGGATCGGGGCCTCTCCACATCTAACTTCACATTTAGTTCAAGATTAATGACAGACTGATCCCGTTTGGGATTCATTTGTGGAAGCAGAAACTGGAACATTTCTTACCACCACCACTATCATGCCCCCCTTAAGTTTTAAAAAGAGGAGGGAGAGAGAAGAGAAATCCCATTTTACCTTGGTCAAATTCAGGGCGAGGAAAATGTGATAGAGGCAGTAAACAGGACTATAGAGATGGTTCTAGCTTCCATTGTAAAATTGTTCAAGCTCTTCAAGTTACAGATACAAATATTATCACCAAAAACTACCTTGGAACCAGGCTAGATTCTTAACTGTATAATATTGGAACTGAATAATGCAGAAAAAAATAACATCAGTAAACCAAACTCCCACAGCTGCTACAAAATCCGCAGTATTTTCTATCTCTGTGCTCAGCACAACTACCCACCTACCCAGACTTTATCCCTGGCTGTGCTCTGTTTATCTTGGCAGCTGTTTAATTCAATCAATATGGCTGCATCTCACATGTCAGTGGTAGATAATTTAGCTTGTGAAATATCAAGGCCTTCCTTGGATCTTCTTGACACAATCAGAAGAACTGGTTATGAACTTAGTACTTTCACTCTCTACCCTGGAGACTTTGGCCAAGACAATGAACCTCACTGTGCCTCAGTATCCAACTAATGTATGGGTGACAGGTGGTGGTAATAATACCTATATGAGCTATCATACAGAGATAAGGTATGGATCAAATAAGGCAAGGCATATACCAGTGTTTTGTATGCTGTATAACGTTATGCCACCTAAGATATCATTATTATTATCATTATTATTTTTATTATTTCTTCTCACTTTTCTACTTGCTTGTGTCTTTTTCTTTTATTATTTAATGTTCATTTGCCCCTTCAATGAAGAGTAAGCAAAGGTAAAAAGAAGAAATCTAATTCATATTCATCAATTTGAAGTTTTGCTTCTGATTTCCTCCCCCTCACCCAAACCCTGCACAACTTTATTTACTCGCTGGAATTTTCAAACCTACTTAGAACTGCAGAAAGTATTCTCTCTCTTCTAGCTAGTTTTAACCTTTGTAACAACTACTATGTTTTCTACCATTATGTATAATTTTTAAAGAATTATAATTGTCGGGCCGGCCCGGTGGCACACTGAAGAGTGTGCTGCTTGGGAGCACGGCGGCACTCCTGCTGAGGGTTCAGATCCCATGTGGAGACCGGTTCCCGCTCACTGGCTGAGCACGGTGCGGGCGCAACACCGAGGGTTGCAATCCCGTTGCCGGTCAGTAAAAAAAGACAAAAAGGAAAAAAAAAAAGAATTATAATTGTCATGAATGTATTAATTAATTCACAGTGGTAACTATTCGTTTAGGAGGAAATAATGTAAATGTTCCACATAATGTTTGAAATAGTTCATGGTAAGCTTTGAACAGGGACAATGCGAAGAAAGAAATTCTAAAAACTTCCTGTCAGTCCTATTTTTTGTCTAAATATTCTGTCTTCTGGGCCCTTGAGCAGTTGCAGAAAACAACTTTTATTATTTTCTTTGTATTCTAGGCATGCTTTAGTTCACTCTAGTGACTTCTATTCGAATCTACCTGCTTCCCTACATGCAAAGAACACTATATGCCGTAAGCAACTAAAAAAAATAGAATTTAGGCTAATAATGTGGGCATGAAATCATTAAGTTTAAGGGGTTCTTTTAAGTACCCCATCTCAAATGAGATGAACAGTAAGCCATTTTGAAAATGTTACTATTCTTATTGTTTTCATGATAATCTCCTACTGGCGTTTCTGAATAAAAACTGGCTGAGTCATGACGGTAATTGTTTTATCCCCTCCTCGCCTCTGCCCATGCCTAGTATAGTGCCTTTACATGTCGTAGGTGCTCAGTAAACATTGTTGACTTTTATTATCTTTAAGCATAATAGACAAGAGATTGGTTTCTGAACCCTTTATTCTTCTATTTTCTATTTACCTACAGGTCCTTTCACTCTAAAATAGTTTCTGCTATAGATGTAAGAGCAATTTACTGAGTAACAGTATATAGTTCAGTATACAGTATAATATTCTCTTAATTGCTAGAAAAATTATCCATGATATATAAGCAATTTTTCCCTCATATTCAATTAAAAAAGATTAATAGAATACACACAAAAAAATATTTTGACTGCCCACAAAGTATTTTATAGCTTTTAAGGATATGTCAAGGTTTAAAACTAAATCTCACAGGCTTCTCCCAGAATAAGGAGTGGTGTTTTAGTAGATGCCTGGAATAAAATCTGCATTTTCATTTGCTCTAAGAATTATACCAAACAACTCCATTTAACATAGAAAAATATATCTTTTAGAGTACAAAGGGGGAAAGGATACACTTCTTTTTTCTCTGATAAAGTCTCAGGACACCACTTCTCAGATCTTGGAATTCACCCAGACACTATTTGCCACCTATTTAAGGTACCTTGATATATTTGAGTTTCCCTCTGCTATATACCCCTATTTCTGCCAAATAACATCATCTGCTCTGCCTGGACAGTATCTAAAGTGTATTCTGTCAATACCAGAAATGAGAAATAAATTTTGCCTGGGTAAAGAGTTTTATTCCTTCCATCTATTGGTTAAATCTGCATCTAGATGATTTCCCAGATTAGGAAAAACAAATATCCGAACAGCTGGAATAAGGGCCTAGGAACATGAGATTTTGGAGAGGCTGCTAACTTGCTGAGTAACAACAGCCTCAGTGAGCAAAGTCTGTATGGTTCTGTCTGGTCTTATTTAGCAAGGCAATGACCCATCCACGGGAACAGCCTCTTTACATCCCGCAGCGCATGCCTATTGCTGAAGCAGCAATAATGAACACCCTTAGCTGGTTATGAATGCACATGTTGGTGCCTGGATAATTTGTCCCCTTTCTAAACCAGCCTACTCACTTAGATTGTGGGGTGATTAAGAACATTTAATAAATGTAGAAATTCCAACTTAATATACCTTCTTTTTTAGGTAGACTAGAGACTCTTAATATGCAGATATCCATGCCACACATTTATCACCGTAAGAACATGTTCGCCACTGAGTGGCATATAAGCAAACTGCATAACATTTCCTTGTCCCATGGCTACTGTGTTTGAGTTATTTAGAGCAAGCTAACCCAAATTAACCCTCCTTTTTGATGGTGTCTACTGTTTGGATGAGTCCCTAGGGACAGTTTTGTTGTAAACCTGACTTCCTGGGATAGTGCAAGGACTCACAGGGCTACTTGAGAATGTGATAATATAGGGCTTGAAGGCCTAAAAGAGTATGTCTTACCCAGCTTACACCGTTGGCCAACACAGTAAAATGTCAGCTATATCTCAGAGGAATATGGAAATTGAGGCTTTAGGCACTAACTTTTAGTTACATATATAGTTCAGAAACTGCTGCTGTCTGATTAAAAGAGAATTAAAAGAAGATGACTTTTTCTAGACTGAACATTGTTTTAATGTCATTTTTATGAGCTTCCCCACTCCAGTTTCCCTGACTTAACTACATTACCACACACGTGGCTCCTGGCATTTCTTTGTTTTCTACGTACATTTTATCTTTTCTTCTAATTGGTTAGCATATTTTCCCTCTTACTTTATTTGGTTCATCATTTAATTCATGCAGAAGTACAGCATTTACAAATGCTCCTAGTGGAAAAATTTGAGTAAGTGATACTTAAATGAGTTGTTTCTACCCTCAACTTCACCTGACACTCAAAGAATCTATAGTTTCCATGTTTTCCCTAGTCGCCATGAAATTTATGTCTAAATAGAATCATGTTCCTGTAGAACGTGATTCAAATACCTACTGGAGGCCGATGATTAATGGACGCTAATAAGAGTGGGAACTAGCTCTAGTAGAAAAAAAAAGGATCACTGCTAGTTGGCTTATTGTACTGCAAAGTCTAAAACTTCATAGACTCAAATTACAGCCACAAAATACCAGGCAACATCTGTTGCTTACAAGGACAACTCATTTAAATAAGACATATCTTTTACTGAGACTTACATTACAAATTATGTGATGGTAACAAAATTTTATTTGGAGAGCTTTTTCTTGGGAGCTCAAAAGTTAGCTAAGTTTCTAAAAATTTTGGTGAAACTTATTTCAACTTATGGTTGTACACTTTTGCATCTTTGTGTCACTTTTTATTATAGGTGTAAAATATCTACTCATTGACTAAAAGGCTGAACTTACTGGCATAGCTCTGCCCATTAATAGATAAGAACTCAATACATATCATTGGGGTGATTTATTGTTAATGCCAATACTAATGATTAATTATGAATTGTAGTAATTACCTACACCTTTAGCAATAATATAAATAGAATGCCATTAGCCACAGAAATGCATGAATTATCATGTTATCTTAGAGAGGTTAAGACATTGCTTTATTAGCTATTTTTATCATGTAATAAATAATAGCTACATTTGTAGAACCTCTTACAATTTACAGATATTCACATGTATTATTTTATTTAACCCTAGTATCAATCCTATAATGTTGCCTAATATCAACCTGTACATTACCTTCGATTCCCAGATGAGGAAACTGAGGCTCAGAGAAATTTAAGCAATTTGACATTAATTTTCTTATTTATTCACTCAAAATTGGTTAAGCACCTACAATGTCAAAAGCAAAGATCCTAGAATATTCTGTCGCATTGTGAGCTAGTAGCAGGGTGGGATCAAAATCCCCTGGCTCTCAATCTAGTACACTGTGCTATATTTTCCAATCCTGTCATCCATCCTGGATACTCCCACACCATGCAGCAAAACACGCTTTAGTGGCATTTTCAGAAGCAAAATGCCAAGCTGGATGGATGTTTGATGTTTCACAAGATGGCATTTATGTGTTATATTGTGTATTTTTATTCTTATTGTTGAATCCTGGGATCGTGCTTATTAAAGCCACATGCTGCTCAAGAAACTTCCTGTAGATTTCTGAACCCAAATCTTATATAGTCATGCTGTACTGTTTCATAGCCTGTTACATATGCAAATGACAGGGCTTAAGCTTCTCTAGCTGTACCAGAGAAAAGTTAGAAATTAGGGAATTGGTAGTGATTTTTTAACACCCCACCATTACCACACACATAGTGATACATACAATTTGCCCCAACTTAGAATGAACAATAACTAATGAGGTCAATTTGTTGCTAATTTGTACCATTAGGAATGGCATTTTGGGTTGAATACAAATAATAATTGCTAATTACTTCAGTTTAGGGAAATGAGCCAACTGACCACTTTTCTTTCCCACTGTGTAACTGATTAGTTTCCTCCTGTTAGTTGTTCAGTTAGGGATCAAGGATGAAGATAAAGGCATTAAAACATTCACAGCCAGAATTAAATGGTTTTGCAGACCTAGGATTATTTTAAAGCTATGTGTACTGATAGGTAAGAATCAATACTAAACATGCAACTAAGTCGGTTAGGAAGAGAGTAGCTAGGCAGAGATGACAAAAATTTCAAATTTTCCTCATTTATGACTGCTTCCTGATTTGTAACAGTCAAGATTGTTGGAAATTGCCTGGCTAATCTGATGTAAAAAGGAGGTGGTTCACTGGAAGAACATGGAATAACTCACAGAATCAAAGAAAAAGCAGGAAAACCTCATCTTGGAAAGCACCGAAGTCATGTACCTCTACAGATCCAGGTTACAGAAACTAGTAAAAATAACAGTCCTTTCAGATGGTTGCCTTTTCATGATGTGTACCAACTAACTATTGCTACTGAACAAACCACTCCAAAATTCAGGGGCATTAAGTAATAGTTATTCTTCATTTCTTACAAGTCTGTAAGTCAGCTGATCTAGGCTAGATTTCACTAGAAGTGACTCTGATCCTGAGGTTGCCAGATTTACAAAATAAAAGTATAGGATGCTCAGTTACATTTGGATATTAGGTAAACTACAAATAATTTTTAGTATAAGTGTGTCCCATGCAATATTTGGAACATACTTACAAACAAAAAAAGTATTTGTTGTTTGTCTGAAATTCATATGTAACTGGGTACCCTATATCTTACCTGGCAATCCTATCTGCCATCTCCCATCCTCCTTCTCTTGGGACTGACAGGCTCAGCTGAGCATGTTTTTTTTCATGGCAGTGGCAGAGACACAAGAACAAGTGAGTCCAATCATGCCAGCATTTTCCAAATCTCTGCTTTTGTTCCACATTCTGACATCCTATTGATGAAAGTAAGCAACATGGTACAGGGATAGAAAAACATGTGCCACCCACTGTAGGAAGACATAGACATGGTCCTTGGTGTGGTTACAGGGAGGAATATAGAATGGGGCTTATGACACAGTCCGCCACAGGTGAAATCTATTTCAACCTCTCAAGTAATTCCTTATAAAAAACAAGTTCCATAGGGACATAGACATGGTCCTTGGTGTGGTTACAGGGAGGAATGTAGAATGGGGCTTATGACACAGTCCACCACAGGTGAAATCTATTTCAACCTCTCAAGTAATTCCTTATAAAAAACAAGTTCCATAGGGAATGGCCCAGCTTAGGTTATGCACCCACTTCTTGACCAAGGGAAAATGGTCACTTGATGAATAGTCTCAGCAAACCAATGGCTGTGGGTGGTTTCCCCAAAGGAAAACCAGGGTGTCTTACCAGAAGAAATAGGCACAGATTCTGGGCAGGTAAAACAATAGATGTCTCCTCTATGTACGTCCCTGTCTTTGCCTGCATTTCCACTCTTTGTAATACATAAAAGATGTTACTGCTAGATGAGGGAATATCAAAAAGTTCATGGAAAGATTTACATTGTCTCTCAATTTTATTTTTCCATGAACTTTTTGAAGAACCCTCGTGCAAAAAGAAAGGATGAGTTGGAAACTAGAGAACTGTATATACATGTACAGTTGGCTCTGGGTTCCAAAAAGTTGGGAACGACCCTAGAGATCTGGTAGAGAGGGTGGGTAAAGGAATTACAAAAGGAGTCAGGAGAAACATACAAATGTGGCAATAGAGCCAGATTGTGTTACAATCTTACTTAAGGAGGGTTCATTGCACAGCTGAAGGAATCCATGATTTAGGTGCACTTAGGTGTTAGCATTATCTTTTAAACCACCATTAAATTTGTACTGAATAGAAAAAAATGTAGATTTCTTTAACTCAGAATTTATGTGCATCTCAATGAAAGAACACTACCTTTTTAATAATTCAGATCCTAAAGTTAACCCTTATAATAGTGTGGTATCGAAAAGATTAATGACATATTTTAATTTTGTTAAAATCACCTGGCATGGTAAATAAGCTTTATGTTTACACTTGCCAGAAATACTGGACCGGACAAGCACTTTATAGGTAGCACTTTATAGGGTGATTTTGAAAACCAAAATAGTATATGCATTTTATATTATTCAATAAATGGTATTGGGAAAATTGGCTTAAAAACTGTGGAAGGAAAACCCTGACTATCTCTCACACTCACATTCACAAATAAATTCAAGATGATTTAAAGAGTTCAATAAAAAAAATGAAACAAGCAATTAAAAGAAAAAGAAGAAATAGAGATAAGTATTTAACTAATCTTATGTTGCAGAAGGACTACCTATGAACAAAAGTAATGGAAGAAATCACAAAAGAAGAGCAATTGATAGAACAATAAAGAAATTGTAAACTTCAGCAAAACAAAAATAATCACAAACAAAATTAAGAGCCAAGGAATAAATTGAGGAAATTTCAATATGACAACAAAAGGTCAATTTCTTATAGTATAAGTTGCTTTCATTAATCAGTAAGAAAAACAAAATAATCCAGACAAATTGTAGAGATCACTGAAACTGAATAGGTTAAAAACCAAATAAATGGTTCATGGCATTACATGTAGGAAAATATAATAAATCACACTAATATCCTGTGAATAAGAATTGTTAGGGGATCATCCAGAAAGAAAAAAAGAAAACCACTATTTAGAATACTATGATAACCCAAGAATTGAGCATAATTCAATATTACAGTGATTTTGAAAAATAAACAACTTACATTTGCTGATGCAAATAAGATCATCATGTTAAGCACTGCTTCCTAGGTAGTCATCCTTACTGAGAATTAAAATAAAGCAAAAAATATTCTTTGCACCACGTTTGCAGAATGAATGTGATCTAGAGGAAAAGCAAACTTTGTGAAATATGCAAATACTAGGTTATGGTCCTAGCTCTATTATTTATTAGCTATGTGAGTTTTACCCATTTTGTCCCTTATTTCTACATGTGCAAAATGGTACTACTTCTACTAATATATTTTACTTCCCAGAATTTTTATAAAGATTTTATGAGGTTATAGCATAAAATCTTAGAATTGCCACCTTGATGTTATCAGTAATGATCTACATTTAAATTCCATGAGTTGCTACAAGAAACTAGAAAGGGACTAGTAAACCATTAGATTAAAAAAGTTTTATCTTCAACTCTTTCTTTCTGTCTATCTACCTATCTATCCACCTATCCATCCATTCATCTGTGACTCATAGAAAAGAAACAAGGAAGTTAAAATTCAGAAAGTCATTAACTGAGGAAAATAGATACCAAGTTCTTGTTTCCTATGTTCTTGAAATATTTTTTTGTTTGTTTTTGTTTTTTCGTGGCTTTTTAAAATTGAAACATAATTGATTATACGTATTTGTGGGTGCAGGGTTGACTCAGTATTTGTCTACAATATGTGATGATCAAATGTGGCAGTTGTCATATTCATCATTACAAAACATACTCATTCTTTGTGTCTATTAACCAGTTTCTCCCTAACCTCCTCCCCCTCCCTCTTTCTGCCCTCTAATAACCACAGTTCTATTCTCTCCTGAAAGTTCAATGTATTGTTGTGCTCACTTTCTTTCTTTCTTTCTTTCTTTCTTTCTTTCTTTCTTTCTTTCTTTCTTTCTTTCTTTCTTTCTTTCTTTCTTTCTTTCTTTCTTTCTTTCTTTCTTTCTTTCTTTCTTTCTTTCTTTCTTTCTTTCTTTCTTTCTTCTCTCTCTCTCTCTCTCTCTCTCTCTCTCTCATCTATCTATCTCTATCTCTTCTTCCACTTATGAATAAGAACATGCAGTGTTTCTCTTTCTGTGCCTGCCTTATTTCACTTAATATAATTTTCTCTAAGTTCATCCATGTTGCTGCAAATAGCAGAATTTCATTCCTTTTTTTTAGTGGCTGAGTAGTATTCCATTGTGCATACACACCACATTTTCTTTATACACTTGTCCATCAATGGACATTTAGGTTGGCTCCATATCTTGGCTATTGTAAATAGAGCTACAATAAACATGAGAATGGTATCCCTTTGACATGAAGATTTCCATTCCTTTGCATATACACACAGTAATGGGACTGGTGGATCACATGGTAGTTCTATCTTTAGTTATTTGAGAAACCTTTATACTGTTTTCCAAAAAGCCTGCACTAATTTACAGTCTTACCAACAGCGTAGAAGAGTTCCCCTTTCTCCACATCCTTGCCAGCATTTATCATTCTGTCTTTTTATAACAGCCAGTTTAACTGGGGTGAGATGACATCTCAATGTGGTTTTAATTTGCATTTTCCTGATGATTAGTGATGTCGAGCATTTTTTCATGTACCTATCAACCATTTATATGTCTTCCTATGAGAAACGTCTATTAATTTGCCCATTTTCTAATCAGATTATTTGGTTTTTTATTGTTAAATCATTTGAGTTCCTTGTATGTTATGGGTATTAATCCCTTGTTGGATTCATAGTTTGCAAATACTTTCTCTCATTCTGTAGGTTGTCTTTTCACTCTGTTGATTGTTTCCTTTGCTCCAGAAGCTTTTTAGTTTGATATAATCCCATTTATTTATTTATTTATTTGGTGCCTGTACTTTTGGGGTCTTATTCATAAAGTCTTTGCCCAGTCCTACAACCTGAAGTGTTTTCCCTATGTTTCCTTCTAGGCGTTTTATATTTTCAGGGTTTATATTAAAGTCCTTAATCCATTTTGAGTTGAGTAGATGGTGAGAGGTACAGGTCTAATAATTTCATAAACACTTCTCCTCTCTATGGTTAATTTTTTTCATTAAGAGTCCAAGAAATTGATAGTGAAATAGATGACTAGAGGGATAGCTAAAGAAATACTAATAAAAGCTGGATTTTACTGGCTCACAATAAAAGCTTACTTCTTTCTTACAAAAATCAACAAGATACCTTCCTTGAACTAAGTAACGAGTTGGGTTCAGGGGAACATAAGTAATTTTTTTCGAACACTTTTTGAGCATTTACCATGTCCAAGCAGCATGCTCTGTAAGATTCAATGGTCAAGTACACAAAGGCCCTGCTTCCTGCCTCTTACAGTTTAGTGAAAGGCACGGTTAAGTAATCTGGCAGTCAGGGTTTGGTGCTGTGATGGAAAAATACAGGACACAAGGTGAGAACACAGCAGAGCACTTCACCCAGTATGGTGTTGGGAGCCGAGTGGAGGTGGAGGTGGAGGTGGGGGATGACAGGAAAGTCTGCCTGGAAAAGAGTAAGAAGACAAGCTGAAGCCTGAAGGGGTAAAGGACAACCACATGAAGAGCTGAAAGAAGAATATTCCATATACAAAAAATAGAATGTCAAATATAGGGTGTAAGCAAGGAGAGCATATTCTAGTAACCAAAAGTTGTTTCATCTGACTGGATGATGCAATGCAAAGAGAGTAGGAAAGGAGGCTGGAGGGATGTGCAGGGCCAATCACAAATTACCTGTTAAACCATATTAAGAAGTCTGGATTTTATCTTGAGGGCAATGAGATTAATTAAGGAATACTACACTCACATTTACAATTCAGAAAAAAAACCTGATTGCAGTGTGGGGAATGTAGGTTGATGAGTATGAGAAGAGGAAGGCTAAGACAAAGGAAATAGTTTTAATGCTCCTGCAGTAATTCAGGCAGAAAAATAAAGAAGAAATGTTAATGTCAACCAAGGCTTGGTGGGAGTATGGACTGGGAATAATGAATGCATCTGAGAGATATTTAAAAGGTATAAGACACAGAACTTGGGGATCAATTTTATGTGGGGGCAGTGAAGGAGAGAGAGTAGTCAAGGCAGATGCCTTGAATTTTTGCTTGGGCAGCTCTTTATATGATGACACCATTCACTAAGGTAACAAAACACAAGTGTTTTGTAGGAAGGAAGATGATGACTTTGGTTCTAAATATGTTGAATCTTAGGCATTTATGAGGCATGTGATGGGGATATAGAATATCAGTTGGAAATGTAGTTGCAACAGTCATGAGAAAAATCTAGGCTGGAGATATTGGGAGGAATGGATAACATGGCTTTAGCTTCTGAAGCTAGAAAGGAGATGAGATCACTCAATGAATATGTAGATTGAAATGAAGAAAGCGGACAGTGATCAAGCCCTTAAATATAGATATTTAAGGAACAGGAAAAGATGAACCCAGAAGTTAAACTGGGAAGGCTGATCAGAAGGGTAAGTGGAAATGCAGTTGAGTATATGTCCTAGAAACCAAGAAAAGAAAGGACTGGAAGAAGGAGGTTATGATCAACAGAGTCAAACACTTCAGAGAAAAATAGAAACCAAAAATAATGGTCCACGAACCTAGAAATTATATGGCCATTGGTGAGCTTCCTGAGATCAGCTTCTTTGGAGGTTAAGGAGAGATTCCAGATTGCACTGAAGGTTGAAATGTGAGTGAGAGTTAAAGATGTGGTGTAGAGTAATTTCTTTAAGAAATTTGGAAAGATAGTTTGAAAGTTAGTAAGAGGGTAACATGGGGTTTGGAAAGGTATTTCTTTCAAGAGCAAAAAGGTTACATCAAATATAAGTGCTTATGAGAAGAAGCTGGTACAAAATAAAATAAAGTAGGAAAATAAATAATAGAGTGAGACCCATTGGAAGTAATCCAGAGGCAAATGGGTCAATGACACCACGTGGTTGCATTTCTAACTGTCAAACAAACACTTTCTGTATCTCTAGTCTCTGAGATCCAGGACCTGAGTATATTGTCCTTAATTAGGAGAGGCAGTATGTTTTGGTAGCCAGAACACAGCCCTGAAGTCAATCATTCTAGATTTTATTCTGAATGATATCAGTACCTTTCTATGTCACATTGAACAAATGGCTTAATTTATGTGTCATGTAAATGCAAAATTCTTATTATACATTCTTTTTATAAGAAAAAAGAGGCAATGTGCATACATCAGTACCTTTCTATGTCACATTGAACAAATGGCTTAATTTATGTGTCATGTAAATGCAAAGTTCTTATTATACATTCTTTTTATAAGAAAAAAGAGGCAATGTGCATATATTGTATCACAGGTAATAATCTTCTGGGAATAATTCTCTTAATCACGGAATTATTTTCTGTTTTGTAAATCTGCTTGCTTTTATAGTAGGGATATGGAGCCTCCCCCCTTTTTTATTAGAAGACATCTGTTTTTCTATATTTCTTCTCTTTACACTGTATCCTGTCTTGCAGTTCAGAGGTAACTACAATTTGAGTAATTTAGGCTCTTAAAATTGTTATATAGCTTACTGTTACAGGATTTAGATTGTTGAGAAAGAAACCTAGTATGTCTAAAACTTGTCTTGAACACCATCACTGACTTATATTTTATTGCAGTTGTTTTGGAGATATTGAGAATACTGGCTTACTCAGCTGAGAAGTAGAAACTGTGTATATTAGTAGAAACACTGGATGGATATTCAGGAGCTCTGCATTCTAAGCCCAGCCATGGTTCTTGGTGGGAACACCCTTGACAAACCGTTATTCCTCTCTGTACCTCATGTTCTTCCCCGTAAAATGGGTATGACCTTTCAGGTCTTCATCATAAAAGTCTAGGAGAACATATTGCAAGTTGATGTGTGACTACAAGAAAATGATCCTTCACCCCAATAGCTAAAAGGGGGAGTAAAAACTCTGAAAATAGAGACTGCTAAATAATGGGAATCAACTTCAGTCTACTTCTGCCATTGGGTTTGATTTGGAATCACCAGTTCCTACTCAGAGGCCCTACAAGATGTCATTGTGAGTAGAATGCTACAGTCTCAAAAGTCCTCCTACCAGTTCCTCCTTATGACAATGAACTGGTCAGTTGTCCAAGCACCATCAATGTCTCCTAACAAGGATTTGCAGGGATCATATGGCTGTCAGGCATTTGCTTCTCCAGGCAGAAAATGTTCCTGTTTTCTCTGTCACTACACAGAGCCCCTAATGGGCAGGAAGAGTGAGAAAAGATGATTCTTTTATTATTGAACTCTTTCATGCTCGCTGTCCTCCTCCCACTCCCAGACACATATTTCACAGGGACAGCATAAGCAATTGAGAAAAAAAAAAATAGGAAAAGGAAATCACAGTCAAGCCATAAACCCTGCTATTTGTAATCAGTGCATCACCTCTGTGATGATATTTGTGAGTAATTCACTTCCCACTTAAGCCTACCAATGTGGGATCTAATGTTGCCACCCTGAACACTAATGAAGGAAGTCAGGCAGCAGTACAGCTTGCCCTTGGGGACTCATTTCTCACATCACCAAAAAGTAATTTCTGTCGTATTCGGCCATCTGGTAGCCTGGATTGTGAAGATGAAATTTCATTCAAGCAGTGCTTAAGAGCACAGGCCCTGGAGTCTGCCCGGATCCAAATTCATTTTCTGCCCTCCACCTAGCCCCCTCTATGCCTCGATTTCCCACCCAGAAATATAATCCTCATAGGATATCATTTTTTATTATAAGCAGTTATTGAAATGGTTCTTATAAAGCATGCTACATGAGGTCTCATATATAGTAAATGTTCAATTAAACCTAGCTATTATTGTTAGTAGTACTGATAGTATTAGGGGTAATAGTATTTTTTAATGTCTACATGTCAGTGATATAGGCCTTATTAATTTAGTTTTTAAGTTCTAAAGTACATCATGTAACCTGTCACATGGTACATGTCAGATGGTATGTAGAGGCTTTCTGTTGTTGTGATTAACCCATTGTTTCCTTATGTGGCTAGATTATAAGTAACCAGGTACAACCATATCTCAATAACACAACAATGCAATTTCATACTAAATAACATGGTTTTTCTTTTTCTGGCATATGGAAGAGAGATTGGAGATATTCATTTTATACACATAAGAAAATAAATTTAAGTAACCCTTAATGATAAAAAATTGTAATATTAATTTGTACAAAGGTGCATGCTCTCTAATATCTAAATAAGGTCCATTCTAAACAGAAAAGAGCTAAGATATTTTTATTGTATTCCTCTGTGTGCTTCCTGCAGCACTCAGATTGCCAGAGTGGGAGCTAGTCTCATCTTGAAGTAGTGCCTTAGGATTTCCTTACAGAGGTGGTGAGCAGATGACCATCATGGGACTTAAAAGCACCTTGACTTCTTAACACAAAAATTCAAATTAAGTTATGAAAGCTGAAATACACCACTTCCAGTTGCAGAAACCATTGCTACAATCCAGATCTTACTGATGTAGTTACACATTCAATTTGCTTTTGTCTTTACAGTTCCACCAAAGATCTCCAACATTTCCTCGGATGTCACTGTGAATGAGGGCAGCAATGTGACTCTGGTCTGCATGGCCAATGGCCGTCCTGAACCTGTTATTACCTGGAGACACCTTACACCAACTGGTAAGCAACCCTTCAGTTTTCAGGATACTACATGCTGTTTAAGATATACTCATGCTCCTGAGATTCCATTGAATCAGTAGGACAAGCATGCATCTGGTTATTAAAACACTAAGAGAATTGCAGCATAGGTCTTATTTAGAGTCCTCATGGTCTTAGCTAACGTGTTCATCTCTATAAAGTTTACAACCATAGTACTAAATATGTGTGTGTGTGTGTGTGTGTGCATCTTATTTCATTTTCAATAGAACACCTGCCCCCCGAGGCTACAAATATAGAAGCAGTAATGCCTTAATATTATATCTAAGATGTATGCCAGTTTGTTGCGTGAGTGTCTTAGGGCAATGTTTTATATGAATTAAATTTACATAAATGATTGTATATTTGTTTGTTTTGCTCTGTTTTTAACTATAGTTTCCTAATATGTAGCACCTTGTGAAGAAATCTGTCAGGAAATGTGACCTAATGTCCTGTTCTTGGCATCTGGTTCTGTGATGTGCAACAGGCATGAACTAAGCTGCATGAGCTCATGATGGATTCCCGCTATTGATACTAATTGATTACACATCAGAAAATCATTTCCCAGGAATGTTCTCTGCATCCTTTCCTCCCCCTTCTCGCCACCATCACTGTAAATAACTTCTGAGGCCCTCCTATTTTTTGAACTTTATTTAAATCTTTTACCAAATTATTTAAGATTGACCGCATGTATACTTCCCTACTCCACAAAAAAAAAAAAAAAAAAAACTTAAAAAGTTTACAGACTCTGCTCAAGACTGTGGCTTGGGACACAGGACAAGGATCTGCTGCAGTCGTTCATGGCACCATAGGACTTTGGGGATATCCTTCAGACATCTCAAGGGCAAAAACTTTACTCTCCACAGTCATCTCTCTAGGATCTCTTTGTGGATCAAATTCTGTTATGGCACATGCAAAACTAGCTCCCTGATGCATGTGCAGAGTCGAGGGCAGAATACTCTTCTCCCCTACAAAGTGCGTTAACTCCCAAGCCTACTCTTTCATTTCTTTCACATCTAACCTAAATAACCACTGATCAAAATCATATTCTGGTGACAGGAAAGAGAACTTACCTTTACTATTCTGTGAAGGAAACTAAGATTTGATTGTTTTTGTTTTTTTAAGTTTTTTTTTTATTTCTTCAAAATTTGGAAACAAGAGTGATCCTTTTCAGCCAATAATGCAGTCTTTCTTGGAGATGCCCAAAGAAGAGACTCTGCTCCCTGGGTGATAGCAAAGCTGCCTGCAACCCGTGGCCATGTGAGCAAAAAAAAAATTCCAGCTAGCTTTGTTCAATTATTAATTGTGCCTTCAACAAGTACAGAGTGTGACTGCCTTGCAGAGGAAATGTACCTGTAATTAGCTCGACCCCACAGGGACATAGAGCCCTGAAAGGGGGGAGATTCCATGCAGGGTTCACAAATATCTGATTACCTGTCAATTGATGACATGAGAGGGAGAAAGGAAGGAAAGATGCATGGTATATTTTCATAAACAGAAGAATATTTATTACATCTTAAATCAGTTCTTTTGTTGCTTTTTTAAAAATTTTGATTAGGCCACTTTGTTTCTCTTTCTTTTGACACCCAGAGTTTCTTTTTTCAAGCATACCAAAAATGTTTTTAAAGAAAAAAATTAGAAGACTTGTGAATTTGTCATATAAGCAAAAGGAAAAGACCTGACTTAGATGGAATAGAAGAGATTGATGAATTTTGTGGCTGCTTTTCTTATATCTCTGATTTCTTAATTTTTCTCTCATCTTCAGTTATTTTATACAGTCAAAATGATGTGTCACGTATGTGGTTATTAAATGTGACCTATTTTCTCCCTTAATTAAGTTAGACTTTCATAATCCTGTGATTCCCAGAGGGCAATTGCACTGTAACATGTATTTTCTATGGAGTGTTTGATCTCTCTTCTGTGAGCAATGCTGCTCCCATCTTCAGTGAACTTTGTTTATAAATCTTCCTTCTCACATTTATGAGGAAGTCCCTTTCTCAAGTGTGTGTCACGTGGTGTCAGGACTGCTCGGTTTACAGAAAGAGTTTCTATGCATTTCCTTTCTACAAAGGTTTTTACAACCTCAGTAGCTTTCCATACCTGAGAAACCCAAAAGATTACAATGAGGATTTAGCCCCTTAGGCTGAGAACAAATCAAGAGGTATTGTGTAATTTTCTTGTCCAGCCAGAAGCCAGATCTGACATCAACAGAGTGTAGAATTCTTACTTAAGAAATATTTTGTATTTTGGTGAGGTGAGTGGAAAAACATTGTGCTGGGAGGAGCTAACAGGGCTCCAAAGACCCTGAAATCCCATTTTCTCATTGGATATTGGATTTTAATCACTTTGTCTGGGATCCCTCTTTCAATTCATTTTCCAGCCTGAACCCTTAACTGATGGTACTCTTGAACTCCATTAATGCTAAATCCCCATCTGTCTTACTTCTAGTTGTGTAACTCACCCAATATGACCAGCATAGACTCTGACCTCATGGATTTGGGAGAAATATGTAATGTTAAACTGAACTCATTTTTTTTTTCCTTTTTGTCTTTTTTCGTGACCGGTAACGGGATCGCAACCCTCGGTGTCGCGCCCGCACCACGCTCAACCAGTGAGCGGACCGGTCTCTATATGGGATCCGAACCCTCGGTGGGAGCACCGCAGCGCTCCCAAGCGCCGTACTCTACCGAGTGCGCCACCGGGCCGGCCTCTGAACTCATTTTTTAAAATCGGATTTCAGAAGTACATGTTGCAAGTAACCGTTATCTGGTCTTCCAAGTGAACATGTTAGAATCAATATGAATTCATATTTAACACAGACAATATTTGATCTACAGTTTAAGTTTCAGGAATTGGCATGGGGGGAGGGGTGTTCTTGTATAGAGCTTCCAGAAGGTTCTGTGAATTGATCTTGGTAGCATATGGATGTAGAAGAACCAAACCTGTATGTTTTGCAGGTAAAGGCTATTGACCATATAATAACAATTCAAAAGAGAATAATAGTTCAACTTGTTCTGTTGATTGCTTTCATTCATTTTTTGTATTCTCATTTTTTAATATTCATATTTTCCTTTCACAAAGAGGAGAAAAACAGATAAGGAAAAATATTGGGTTTTTTTCAGGGTCTTCTTACTTGTATATTGATTTTTAAATATGTCATCCATCAATACAGATTTATTTCAGATTAGTCTTGATCTCCATCTCACAATTTGTTCATTTGTCAAGAATTATTTATAGAGTGCTCACTATTTAAAAGGACACAATGAAGATCAAGACAGACATGGTCACTGCGCAAATGGAGCTTATAGTTTAACAAGAAAGCAGAGCATTAAACTAATAATTGCATGAATAACTCCTTAATTAGATTGATGCATTTTAAAGGGAAGTTATAGTATTCAATAAGACCATAAAACAGGGCCATATAGAAAATCTGCAAGGCCAGCAAAGCTCCCCTGAGGAGATATTATGCTGAGACCTCAAGAATGAATAAGACCTGGCTGGCTAAGAAAATAGAAGAAGGAAGAGTATCCCAGACATAGAAAAGTTTGTGTACAAATGGCCTGGAAAGAATGCATTTAAGAATCCAGGCAGACATCTTATTATGTGAAACCATGATGTTAGTATTTTGTTATGCTATTTTTCTGTTAATATTTAAATCTTATTTTTAAGACACACATGTTATTTTTTATTACTTCCTAATATTTCTGTTTTCTCTTTCCAAGAAATGGAAAAATGCCTTACTTGTGTAATGATTTTGAATATGCCAATGTATATACCACTGTGTATACTATAGTATATGACAG
>NW_007726466.1:67479-78052 GCF_000696425.1 Galeopterus variegatus
AAAAAAAAAAAAAAAAAAACTTAAAAAGTTTACAGACTCTGCTCAAGACTGTGGCTTGGGACACAGGACAAGGATCTGCTGCAGTCGTTCATGGCACCATAGGACTTTGGGGATATCCTTCAGACATCTCAAGGGCAAAAACTTTACTCTCCACAGTCATCTCTCTAGGATCTCTTTGTGGATCAAATTCTGTCAGGGTCTTCTTACTTGTATATTGATTTTTAAATATGTCATCCATCAATACAGATTTATTTCAGATTAGTCTTGATCTCCATCTCACAATTTGTTCATTTGTCAAGAATTATTTATAGAGTGCTCACTATTTAAAAGGACACAATGAAGATCAAGACAGACATGGTCACTGCGCAAATGGAGCTTATAGTTTAACAAGAAAGCAGAGCATTAAACTAATAATTGCATGAATAACTCCTTAATTAGATTGATGCATTTTAAAGGGAAGTTATAGTATTCAATAAGACCATAAAACAGGGCCATATAGAAAATCTGCAAGGCCAGCAAAGCTCCCCTGAGGAGATATTATGCTGAGACCTCAAGAATGAATAAGACCTGGCTGGCTAAGAAAATAGAAGAAGGAAGAGTATCCCAGACATAGAAAAGTTTGTGTACAAATGGCCTGGAAAGAATGCATTTAAGAATCCAGGCAGACATCTTATTATGTGAAACCATGATGTTAGTATTTTGTTATGCTATTTTTCTGTTAATATTTAAATCTTATTTTTAAGACACACATGTTATTTTTTATTACTTCCTAATATTTCTGTTTTCTCTTTCCAAGAAATGGAAAAATGCCTTACTTGTGTAATGATTTTGAATATGCCAATGTATATACCACTGTGTATACTATAGTATATGACAGTGTGTGTGTTTGTGTGTGTGTGTTTCTGTGTGTGTGTGTGTGTGTGTATGCAAGTGTATATGTATACTGGTTTATAATTTCCCACTGTAGCAGGTATATAGACAGCTATTTATGTATATAAATATCTTACGTTTAGGTCAGAAACATATACTTTCTTAATACAGATGACTCCATGATAACCTAATCTAGTAAATACAAACTCTTTTTCAGTAACCCTATCATTAAAACAAATATTTAATTTAGAAAATGAATACTACAGAATTTAACCACATGATTATTTTGTATATAAATATCTTACGTTTAGGTCAGAAACATATACTTTCTTAATACAGATGACTCCATAATAACCTAATCTAGTAAATACAGACTCTTTTTCAGTAACCTTATCATTAAAACAAATGTTTAATTTAGAAAATGAATACTACAGAATTTAACCACATGATTATTTGCCTCTCCAATCCAAATTTTGAAAATACTGGCAATACTCAATAACTGACACTGTCAACCTTTAAGCGCATGGAGGGGATCTCCACAACCTGAAAGGCTGGCTGTTCCAGCAAGTGTTGGACAAATGCTCTAGCACCACTCTTACACCCACTCCTACTCTGCCTGAGGAGAAATAAACCAGCCTAGGTTGTTCTTGGGGGACTAGCTTGGATTTTGGTGCTCCAGGATATTGTGGAACCTTAGTGGGGAAGAGGCAATAGCTTAATCAGAAAGTTTGCACATGTCCTAGTAGAATAGAAATTCAGAGTCCATATCTTTCAGCATCTCACCACTTCAAATATTTTTTTGCCACCATTCCAAATAGTTTTCATATATATATATATATATATATTATTGCAACATGATTGATTGTATTGTACTTATCTGTGGGGTACAGTGTTGAATATCAGTACCTGTGTGCAATATGTGATGTTCCAATCAGGGTAATTAGTATATTCAGCCTTACACATTGTAATCATTTTTTTTATAGAGCTTATATTCAAAACAGGTTTGAAAATAGAATCAGTATCAAAAGTTATCATGAGAATTAGAATACGTAGGCAAAGTTCTTAGCACAGTGTTGGCTATAATTGATAATATTGTTATTATTTAATGTAATTATTAGTTATCTATACATTAGCTGCCTATAGTTGTCATAATTTGATTAAAAACTTCAATTCCATCTTACCCAAGGAATTTTAAAAATGTCCCTTTTTCAAAAAGATGTAAAACCAACAGTGTCTCGTTAGGGACGGACTTTCTAGCATGGCTTATTCATGTGTTCATCCTTCTCTTCAGAGACAGTTTTCCCAGTCTAACTTTGTAACAGCAAATATTTTATTAACTGTAGCTATACAAAACCAATAGTGGTAAATTACAACCCTTGTTATTTTTTTCCAAGACTGGGGTTTCAGGAGATGATTACACTATCACACACAAAAATCATCTGCAATGTTCAGGAGTGAGCCATTGAACAGTAACAGAGGAGCTCTACATAGTAAAAACAAAACAAAAAGAAAATAGTAAATTATAGTTTCTTAGACAAGCATATTGAAAAGATCAAAGGGATCATAAAATTGCAGAAATGAGCAGATATTTACACAATGAAATTCATTAAGATAAGTTCACGTTGATTCACGTGGGAGACAGACAAATCACTAAAGCAGAGGATATGACAGGACTTACATTGGGTTGATATGGCTTACCTATTTAGGAAAGAGTCAGGTTAGGTTGTGCAGTTCTTGTGGACTGTCCACAATTGACTGTAAAATCTTGACTGCAGATGTCAGCTAGGATTTATCCCCTCATGAGATGCCGGCTGAGCTCTGATTTAAGTCCTTGCCGAGGGGGGCAATCTCAGTTTCCATGAATCAAGGCATTTACCCAGGGCGGACAGAAGCAGAGGGGCCAGAGGACAAGTTCTAAGAGATGTTCATGGTAGGACATAAAAAATTATCCAAGCCAGAAATGTGGGAGTGGTCCTGGCCTTTTTCTCTTCCTTTGCCCCAACAATGATTCATTTCATACCTCATTGATTGTTTTTCTTAATAACTACCATTCCATTTACCTTTGCTCATTGTCATTGTCACAATGTAGATAAGCCAATATTTTCTCTCACCTATATTGTATCAGTTTTCCAATTGAACCCCTTGCCACTATTTCTAAATATAAAAATGAACAAGTCAATTTTTCTGCTTAATTTCTCAATTTCCCAGTGCCTTTGGAATGAAGTTCAAACTACTTAGCATGGCATTAAAGTCCTTACTCAGTGTGTTCTTCTATCTGTAAATCCCTAACCAGTCAACTTTATGCAGCAGATAGAGTATACTGTTTATATTTTAAGAATGTGTCTTGTTCATTTGCCTTTGGACCTTCATGCCTTCTGGTTTTCTACTAGAAATATGATTGCTTATCCCACCCTTACCATCATTTTGCTGGTATAACTTCTTCTTGCAAGACCTTCAAGATGACACTTCCTCCAGGAAGCAAAATCATAGAATTAATAAAATTGCATTCTAATCGTGGACTCATCTGTCTTCTCTCTAGTTTGTAAGATCTATAAACATACAGAAACTATGATCTATTCATGTGCATATTCTCAGGACATTGTGTGGTATATTGTAAGTACTCAATCAATCAATCAAATAATGGAGTTAGTTAAGGACTTTAGAAGAAATAGAAGCATTGTTGGGAACTAAGCCAACTTACATCATGAAGTATAAACTAAATATTAACTAATAAATAATTAAAGCATGAGTGAATAGAAAGCAAATGACAAATGCCATGATAGAATTATAGAAATAAGACTGTCCATCTAATAGTTTCATTAATTTTTTGCTGAGAAAGTTTTGGAAATTTCAGGAAGGTTCTGTTTAGCTCCTATTCAGATTCTTTTCCATTTCCATCTGACTCAGATCATTAGCTACTGGGCTAGAGAGAATGCTCTGAAATCTTCACATTCTTATATCTGATTCTTTGCTATTCTCTTATCACTCATTTATTATCAGCAATTGTTCTTTTCCTTCTCAGCAGTTACCACACTCAGTAATTGTGTTAAACATGTTTACTGTTTTACTGTCTATTTTCCTCATGAAAACAGATATCTGCATATCCTTAATTCCCATTATAGTGCTTGGCACAGAGCAAGTGCTCAATAAATATTTGTTAAATGAATGAATGAATGACTTATTCTAGAGAAATGTCAGACTCTTTGTTACAACCTGCTGAAGTTTAGATTTAAAGAACAGAATCTTCATAAACTATAGTTTTGCTGTACTGTATTAACACATCTCTAAAATATAGGACATTTTCTTTTCTTAAGCTACTGAAATGTCTACCGCAGATTTCTATTTCTGAGAAAGCATTTTTTTTTTTTCCTTTATATGTGTCATGACAAAGCGCTCAGCACTGTCACTCTGATGAACTTGTACTGTAGTGGAGGTAGGGGGGTGGCAGGGGACAGGGTTCAGGCCTGCCCTGGTTTTGGCCATAGAGAACAGTTCACAGGTTGAGCCAACCTGAAAATGGAACCCCCATTTGAGAGCTCTAAGTTTGTTTGTTTGTTTAATGTAAGTTTTTCACTTTAAAGCATCTCTTCTGGAAGTGGCCACCTGTGGTATAACTTTTGTGGCCACTTTTAGACAGTCTACTGGATTTCCGAATGTGGCTGACCATCAGAATTACCCAAAATATAGATTAAGATTTTTAAAAATAAGATGCCCTGACTCACTCCATGCTTAAATCACCTCTTTTGATGACCTACAGGATTTTGTAGAATTAAGACCTCCCATGAGTGAGATGACCAGCCGGGTGAGCAGAATGACGCCTGTGTAAGCACAAGAAGGCAAAAAGATTGAAAAAAAGTGCTTGTACAACGTTAGTGTGTTGGAAAATTATCTGGAGAATCTTATTAAAATGTGAATTCTGATTCAGTGAGTCTGGGGTGAGGCCTGAAATTCTGCTTTAACAAGCACCCAGGTAATGTTAGCACTGCTGGTCCACCACAGCTTGAGTATCATCCAAGATCTTGAAAATAAAATAGGTTGGAAAATACTGGGATGTGTAAGTAGTCTCACACAGAGGAACATGTAGGTATGTCTCACAATGTACATAGTATTCAATATAGTAACAAATATTGTTACTGTGTTTTATATATTTTTTTTATATTTTTAAGTATGTCTCACAATGTACATAGTATTCAATATAGTAACAAATATTGTTACTGTGTTTTATATTTTTTTTTTAATTTTATTTTCTCTGTTCCAACCTAGAGATTGAAAGATGGTTCAGAGAATCATAAAAATAATTATGGTTTTGAGAACTAGGATTGTTCCTTGCCTATCAAGGTTGTAACTAGATCATCAGAATTGGCATCATCTTGGAGCTTTATAGAAATGCAGAATATTGGGCCCCACCACAGACCCATTGGATCAGAATCCACAGCTCATCAAGATTCCCAGGTGGCTTGTATACACATTAAACTTTGACAAACCCTGGGCTAGAGGTGATGTCTTCAAATGCTGAGAAAGCTGTTTTCCTTAGTATCTGAAGTATAGAAATTAAGGACCTTTCCCTACTTTCCTACCAAGGAGTAATGCTAAACTTCATCACCACCTCCCTTTATTCCAAATGCATTCCTACCATGAAAAGAAAAAAAATGATATGGGAGTGGGGGTGGGGTTACAATTCTGTGCCATTGAATATTTATCACTGGAAAGAAAAGCATCTAATGCTCTACCTGCTACATCACATGCTGCTGCTAAATATTGCAGGAAAATTTAGGCTACTTTATGAAGAGATACGGCCTGAATGACAGTAGCCACTTTTCTCATCATCTCTTTATAATAGCTTTATCTGCAAAATGTAGACAATAACATGTGCCCTGCCTGCCTCACGCTGTTGCTCTGAAGAAGGATCAAATGAGATAATGAATATGAAAATAGTTTGAAAAATGCAAAGCAACTCTCTCCACAAATGTAAAGGATTGGGAGGAAGAGTGATTTGGTAAAAAGAAATACAGAATTTGAGTCAGAAAGCCTGGGTTGGAATCCTTGCTCTTCATAATTTACTTTTTTAGGGGTTTGGGTGAGTCCTTTAAACTCTTAACTTTTCATCTGTAAAATGTAAATAGAATGCTTGCTCACCTACATGGATTCCTATGTCGTCTCAATGAGATAGTGTTTGTGAAAGTGATTTATTAACTATAAAGCATTATTTAGGTGCTGTTTGCTGTTATTGTCTTAGATTCCACAAAGCAAAACGTAGGCTTAAATTACTGTAGTCATTTTGGTTAGATGATAGAAACAACTAGCTCCACCACTCTGAGCACTCCACTTGACCAAATAAATAATAAAACCAGAGTCTCTGGATAGTCTGAAACAATGGTTCTAAGAATGTAATACCCAAACCAGCAGCACCTAGGAACTTGCTAGAAAAGCAAGTTATCAGCCCCCATGCTAGACATACATGAATCAGAAACTCTAGGCATGGGACCCAACAATTTGTGGTTTAACAAGCCCTCCAGATGATTCTGATGCACAATAAACTTGAGAACCCCTGCACTGAATAAAACTCATCTTTCTGAGATAGGGTTGTGTATTGTTTCTAAGCACATGCATAGGAGCATTTGAGATTCTTTCTGTGCAATAAAACAAAATCAATAGGAACTATTTTAGTGACCAAGTGTGTGTGCATGTGTGTGTGTATAAAACCATTTGATATGTAAATGCACTATCACATCTCTTTGGTTAGAATTTCTATCACTTTAAATGAAGAAGTAAAGTGATTTATTAACTATAAAGCATTATTTAGGTGCTGTTTGCTGTTATTGTCTTAGATTCCACAAAGCAAAACGTAGGCTTAAATTACTGTAGTCATTTTGGTTAGATGATAGAAACAACTAGCTCCACCACTCTGAGCACTCCACTAGACCAAATAAATAATAAAACCAGAGTCTCTGGATAGTCTGAAACAATGGTTTAAGAATGTAATACCCAAACCAGCAGCACCTAGGAACTTGCTAGAAAAGCAAGTTATCAGCCCCCATGCTAGACATACATGAATCAGAAACTCTAGGCATGGGACCCAACAATTTGTAGTTTAACAAGCCCTCCAGATGATTGTGATGCACAATAAACTTGAGAACCCCTGCACTGAATAAAACTCATCTTTCTGAGATAGGGTTGTGTGTTGTTTCTAAGCACATGCATAGGAGCATTTGAGATTCTTTCTGTGCAATAAAACAAAATCAATAGGAACTATTTTAGTGACCAAGTGTGTGTGCATGTGTGTGTGTATAAAACCATTTGATATGTAAATGCACTATCACATCTCTTTGATTAGAATTTCTATCACTTTAAATGAAGAAGTTGAGAAGTAACAACTACAGAAATCCCCACTTTATCTTTTTCTATCTACATTCTAAAGACATTTGAGGCTAACATATCACTTAAAATGGTCACACATTTCTGAAATCCTCATCATTCTCTTGGCATGTTCATTTGCAAGTCTCCCAGTGCACTGAGGCTGCAATTCATTTTAATAAAACAGAAAAACCTCAATAGGTAACTCAAACAGGGCCACACTGCCCACAAAAGATATGCCAGTAAAATTACCCATGGCACTTAAGAAACTTCGTTGAGAAACAGACTCCTTTCCAAAAAACTGCCTTGCCATTTCCTTTGTGTGTCAACTACCTGCATTTCATGAATCAAATCAAGTACTTTGCTCAAGTTGATCAACAATTCAAAAGCCCAGGAGGCTCTGTGAAGTCACTCCACTGCTAAATTGTGACTTTGTCTGAAGTGTTAAAATCTGATGAAGGGAAGAGAAAAAGAAAAAAAAAACAAACCTTTAATAATTCAGTTGGCAAATATCAATGCAAATCAGATCTAATTCTTCAAGGTATTCTAGTAATAAAAACTGAAATGTCAGTCTTTGAATGACATCAGTCTTTTTTTACTTTTTTCTTTTTTCTTTTTTTTCTTGGCCTGGTCACTGAGACTTTATGCTATTTAGCTGTGGAAGACAGATCCACCCAGGGAATGATGGATTTGAAAGGAAGATGGGAAAATAGTCACATCAAGTCAGTCTTCATAGGGCAATCCAAGAGATATTTTATATTCTTAAAAAAATTCCACCCTATCCCCCACAAAACCCCGTGGGAAAATTGCTTCAAATTGCAACAAATTATACGTTTCAGAATTTTGCTTTAGAACAAAAGTCATTCCAATGAAAACACATGGTATTGAGGACTTTCTGCCCATTTCTTAGGGTCACTTGGTGTGGACACAGAAGGAGGTAGTGGGTGATTATTTGGGTAACTGGAATTTAGATAGCTTACTTCTGGAGTCATCTGGAAGAAGATAGATGGATTTCCACTGTTCCATGAAGAGAGCAAAGACAGACATCCTTTATTTTATACTAAAATAATTAATTGTGGCAACTATGCTTATTGCACATGTATTGATTTCTGTAAGCCCACTTATTTAAAATAATTAAATAAGCTCATTTATTAAAAAGTAAAGTCTCTATAGTGTATGAGTCAGCTGGGGCTGTCATAATGAAATACCACAGACTGGGGAGCTTAAGCAACAGACATTTATTTTGTTATACTTCTGGAGGTTCGAAGTCCATGATCAGGGTGCCAGCATGGATGAGTTCTGTGGAGGGCTCTCTTCCTAGCTTGTAGATGGCCACCGTCTCCCTGGATGCTCCCATGACTTCTTTGTGTGTATGCAGACAGGAATAAACTCCCTGGTGCCCTTTCTTAAAAGAGTACTAATCCCCCCCATGAAGGCCCCACCCTTATGGCCTCATCTAAACCCAATTACCTACGAAGGCCCCATTTCCACATACCATTACATTGGGGGTTACAGCTTCAGCATAAGAATTGGAAGGGACAGTGGGGACACACAATTTAGTTCATAGCATATAATATCTGCTCTCACGACGCTGATCACCTGGACTTCTGGCTCTTCTGTCCTTTGAGCTCTGGGTTCACAGATTTTCAGTGGCCCTGTTATCATGTTTCTTTAGGACAGGATACATCCTGGAGTTAAATCCTTTCTTAAACTCAGAATATGCAGCCATAACACAGAGGCCAAATGGGAACGGCATTACCACCACATTGCTGCTCCCCTCCCAAAGTCTGAATGTCCTGTCCGCAGAGCCAACCCTAGGTATCTTCTCTATAATGCTAAAGATCCAGTAGGAGACCCAAAACACATCACACTGGGTTATTCCAGTAACACACCAAAGCCAGGCTGAAAAGAAATTTTCTTCTACGCATGTGTGAATAGCTATAACTTTCTACCCTCGCAGTTCTGTTAGTGATTGCTGCTAGAGGAGATAATTCCCCCAGGAACGTTTAAGCACTCTAAGCTCTCCACAGCAGGCTGACTCAGCTGCTGAGTGTCACAGTGGATCAGGGGCTCTGCTGAGCCTGGTGCGCAATGTTGCTAAGCCTTTGAGAATGTATGTGAATTCACTCAGTTCTGCTCCTTGTCAAAGGTGTGGTTCTGCCAAGGAAATGTCTGGCAGCAGGGGTAACCCATAATCTTATTCTGTCGTGCTGTGTAAGGGTGGATGACTGGTGGCTGGGGGAGGGATAAAGGGCTGCTGCCACAGCCAGCCTGTAAGTACTGCATTTTGCTTCTGACCTGATTCTAAATAAAGTCTCATGTGGAGATAGGCCATGAGTTGTTACAGCAGATCCAGAAAAGACACTTTTGATCTCCCCTGCCTGAACTGGTACCTTTCTGGGTGCAAACCAATACTTAATCTCCACAGAAACACTAAGATGCTAGTTCTCTTTCTTTGGAGCCTCTTTCTTATACAAGGGGTCTATAAAAAATTCGTGGAATGATATGTAGTATCTTTTCATTCCATTTTTTCACAAACTTTTTAAAGTATCCTCATCTGAGAGGGTTTCATGAAATTTGGACAAACCAAAATAATTATTCAGGTCTTTTCTCACCATAGTATCTATCAGCACCAGTACCATTGCTATTACTACTACTACTACTACTACTACTACCACCATTAAGAATAACCACACAAGTTTCATCTACTATTGTCAATGACGGGGTGCCCACTCCCTGTCAGTCATGTCCAAGTTTCTCTGCATTGATAATTTCTAATTTTTTTTGGATCTACTAGCCGATCACCCATGAGAAATTACATGAATTTTCAGATCCCTTTCCCAACCCAAGCCCAGGGTTCCACAGGCAATCACTTATGAATCACCAATCATATCAGGACCAGAGAACATTGCCAAGGGGTATTCCTTGGTGTGACTTGGGGAAGAACAAAACCTATCAGATACCAATAGGGGTTCTATACAAATTTTTCTCCCTGTCGGCCTTTCATAAGAAACCAATCAACCATGCAATAAGTGGTATATGTATATACACACACATACACACATATACATACACACAAAGAGGATGCTTCAAAAAGTTGGTGGAAAAATAGACTTGAAGGACTAGCTGGTTAGGACTAGCTGGTTAAGAGTGTAGTGCTGATAACACCAAGGTCCAGGGTTCAATTCCTGTCCAGCCAGCTGCCCCCACCCCACCCCGAAAAAGAACAGAAAAAGAAAAATAGAATTGAAAGATAGTACAGATCTTTCCATGAACTTTTTGACCCTCATATATATATATATGTATGTATATGTATATCTACACATACACATTTGCTCATATTGTTTGA
>NW_007726466.1:78658-79769 GCF_000696425.1 Galeopterus variegatus
ATATATATATATATGTATGTATATGTATATCTACACATACACATTTGCTCATATTGTTTGAACTTATTTTTATCACTAATTTTAATGCAAATATTTTTCTTGTATTACTTCCGTGAATATCCAATTATGATAAAATATTTGTTAGCCTTGGCCTTATTTTTCACCCTCAAAGCATAGAGACTCTGAGTTTCCATTCATTTAAGTGGAAAAGAAATTATTCAGGACCACGCTGAACAGTATATTGAAATCTTGAATGCCAGTTGAACTTTTTAATAATAAATATTACAATACCTTATGATTTCTCAGTTTGCATCAGTAAGAAATTAACACTGCATCCCTGAGACCGAGTTGTAGTTATGAATCACAATTTTCCTCGGTAATGTTTGTCAAACTATCTTGATATCTGCATCATTAAAGTATTTCTGTGTATTAGTTTTCTAGGGCTGCCACAACAAATTATTACAAGCTTAGTGGCTTAAAACAACAGAAATGCATTCTCTCACTGTTCTGGAGGCCAGAAGTCCAAAGTCATGGTGTCAGCAGGGCCACTGTCCCTCTGAAGGCTCTAGGGGAAAATCCTTCCTTGCCTTTTCCAGCTTCTAGTGGCTCCTGTCTTTCCTTAGCTTGTGGCATCATGTCTCCAGTCTCTTCCTCTGTCTTCACATGGCTTTCTCTCCTGTGTCTCTGCATCTCTTTGTCTAAAAACTCCATTTTCTTTTGCTTATTAGGGTAACAGCCTTGGATTTAGAGTCCATCCTAAATCTGGGATGATATCATTTCAAGATCCTTAAATTAATCAACTCTGCAAAGACCCTTTTTCCAAATAAAGCTACATTCACCGGTGCTGGGCATAAGAACTTGAACATACGTTTTTGGGGGCCACTATTTAGCCCACTATAATCTGCTTTGCAAAGAAAAATATTAGAGAATAATGAGATTTGAGTGGAACAAACCCAAATGACTTTTGAAAGGCAAAGTATGGGGAGCTCCAATTGTTGCCTATTCAAATCAAATGTAATTAGATCTTGCTTTTATTATTATATAATCTGAGGAGAAGATATTTTATATACTACATAATTCTCTAAGCTTACCTATAAAGTCAAAGGTCCTT
>NW_007726466.1:80995-81899 GCF_000696425.1 Galeopterus variegatus
AAATAGGGTGATAATTGGACTTTCTTGTTACTGTTGTATGAATTAAAGAGATAATGTTCATGAAGCACTTCCCACAATACCCATTTTCTTAAGCTCTCAATAAAGGTAGTTGCTTTTACTGTTGTCCTGTTAAAATTTCTGAATAAAAAAATGTGTGGCCTAAGTGCAAAGGCACCAATTCACAGGTGACCGTATCTTTAAAAAGAACCAAAAAACAAAAAACCCAGCACTGTTAACAATGACACATTGCATCTTTCCTTCACTCCAGTGCTCTACTTACAGGGGTATTTTTCTATGTCTTAATCAGGCTTCAACACAATGAAAATGATGGATCTTGTTCCTTCTAACATTACTTATAATAGATCTGTCAGATGTCCCATTTAAACCCTAATGGTTCTGTAAATAGCAAGGCTTATGAAACACCCAACTATGAGGTGAAAGAGAAATATCCAATACAATCGAGAAGCAAGCAGCCAAAGTGAATTGAGGGCAAAAGGTTAGCAGAGAGAACCTTTGTGTGCAGCAGAGAAACAGAAGACCAGCCTGGCTCAATCTGTGTGTCCTCTCCTCCTGTCTGGACATTGTGTCCACACAGCTGTGACCTCCTCTACCCCTTGGTGAGCGTCTCTCTCCTAGCCTTAGTCATGACTTTCCCTTATTCTCTGGATGTGCTGGGATGTTTTTCCAAGTCATGATTTTCCGCTCCTCTTGCACTGTACAGAGGGATGGAGGGGTGGATGGGGCAGCTGGGAGAGAAGGCAGCCAGATCTGCATGTTCAAAAGGCCTGTCAGATGGCATCCAAAGTTCCTTTCAGCCTGGCTTTCTGCCTCCGCCTTTTTCCTCCCTAACCTCCTCTCGTCTTCTCCACTGTCTGGCACCAGGAAAATATTCTCCATCATTTTC
>NW_007726466.1:82212-83588 GCF_000696425.1 Galeopterus variegatus
AGCGGGAACCGGTCTCCACATGGGATCCGAACCCTCGGCGGGAGCGCCGCTGCGCTCCCAACCGGCGCACTTCTCCAGTGTGCCACCGGGCCAGCCCTACAAGTTCTTCTAATCTTTGAGTCAAGCTCTAAGAAATAGTCTAAGCAACTCCCCTCCTTGGGGCATAAATTCCCAGTTTGCCCCTTTCCTGGTGACTTTGACCAGGGGCAAGACAAGAATCTGACAAATATTAGAAAAGCTTTGGAGTCAACTTGATTCCCTTGACATCACGGAATTCCATAACTTTCACTTCAGGATCAACCTACCCAACACTTCCGGAAATAGGATATCATTTCAAACAAGTGAAAGTCAAAGAGAAAAGAGAGAAAAAGAACAGTGTGATGAAAAAGTTATTAAGGTGAGTGTGATAGACAGAATAATGGAACCCCCAAAATGTCTGCATTCTAATTTCCAGAACCTGTGAATATGTTACTTTACATGGCAAAAGGGACTTTGCAGATATGATTAAATTAAGATCTTGAGATGAAGAGATTATTCAAGATTATTTGGATAGGCCCAATGTAATCACAATCACTTTCCTTTATCAGCAGGAAGCAGAAAGGTCAGAGCAGGGAGGAGATGTAAGGATGGAAGCAGGGGTTGTAGTCAGAGAGAGAGAGAGAGATTTGAAGATTCTCCCCTGCTGGTGTGAAGAGGAAGGAGGGAGCCTACTATGGGTTCATGGAATTGTGTCCCCCAAAGTCCATATATTAGAAGCTTAATCCCCACTGTAATTGTTGAGGGTGGGAAATAATATTATGGTAATTGAAAGGTGGGCCTTGAAGAGGTGATTAGATTCTGAGAACCATGCGCAGCAAATAGATTAAAAATGTTGGTCATGGGTGGGGTTCTGAGAGCTTTAAAAAGGAGACTGCACGAGGAGCTCTCTCTGCTCCACCATTTTCTGCCATGTGAGACCCCTGAGTCACTGTCACCACCACCAAGGCCTTCACCAAATGTGTTCTCTGGACTTTGGACATCCCAGCCTCCAAAACGATAAGCAATAAATTTCATTTTCTTACAAATTACCCAGTTCCAAGTATTTTTGTAATAAGCAACAGAAACAGACTAATAAGGGGCCCCAAGCCAAGGATGACGGCAGGCAGCAGCTTCTAGACATGGGAAAGGCAGGGAAACAGACTCTCCCCCAAAGCCTCCAGAAGGATCTCAGCTCTGCTCACACTTCAATATTAGCCCAGTGAGACCCATTTTGGATTTCTTACCTCTAGAACTATACGATAATAAACATATTATTGTAAGCCACTAAATTTGTGGCAATTTGTTACAGCACAATAAGTAACTAGTACAAGGAGTGACCCCTCAGGGTTGTTCATCGC
>NW_007726466.1:84127-142125 GCF_000696425.1 Galeopterus variegatus
AGAAGGATCTCAGCTCTGCTCACACTTCAATATTAGCCCAGTGAGACCCATTTTGGATTTCTTACCTCCAGAACTATACAATAATAAACATATTATTGTAAGCCACTAAATTTGTGGCAATTTGTTACAGCACAATAAGTAACTAGTACAAGGAGTGACCCCTCAGGGTTGTTCATCGCCAGTCATTCAGTTGTGTGAAATTGGCTTGAGCTTGTGGAGGGATTAAAAAGGATACTGAATACATGTGTTTACAGAATTACTTGTTTTGGCATAATAGAGAATAATGGAAATTGAGGTGCTCTGATCAATGATACCAGCACATGTTCTGTTACTGGTGACTAATATTCAAAAAAGTCTGTTATGATTAAATGTAGTGCAAAAGTATGACAAAGGAAGCTTCTCTCTCTCTCTCTCTCTCCCTCTCTCTCTCTCTCTCTCCCTCTCTCTTTCTCTCTCTCTCTCAATGACCCACAAAGCACTTCAGGAACTTGCACTGCCTCAGGGTAATCATTGTGAGCATCAATTATCACTGTACCATTGAAGCACAGAAGCACCCACTAGTAGTAATATTTCCAGGTGATAAACACTAGACAAACCATCATTTACCATGATATAGTGTCTAGATTATGTCTATTATATTACAACTTGGGGAAAACTGCATAACTGATTCAAAATTAAAATTAACTTGTTTCAGGTATTCGCCTTGAAATTTCATGGAGAAAGAAGTAGGATGAGAAATGAAAGGAGGTCTCGTAGTTGCTATTAAGTGTAGCTCTTAAAATGCTGATACAAGAACTCCTCATCAGTGGCCTCTGCTAGAACAGGGGTTAGGGAAGCAGTTGTTTTATTTTGGTCTCAGTTCATGAGTATGCAAGGTGTCCTTGACTTCCGTGTTGTGTACCTGCCATACGATACGTTATTTTTCTTGCCACCATGCAGTAAAATGTCAGTTACTTGATGGAAGAGACAATATCTTCTTTTCTCACTCCCCTTCTCCATATATTATAACTAACTATGCTTCGCAGAATAGAACCAGGTGCACAGCAAGTACTCAATGAATAAGTAAGTTAATGTGGAGTTCTTTAAATCATAGTAGCTAACATTGACACAGCACTCAGTGTGCTTATAATGTGCTTTCCCACATGTTACAGAGCACACAGGCACTGGTGGGGTGGCCATCGGCACTGGAGGAGACACCATGCAGGTGCCTGATGACTCCAGAACCACACAGCCTGGAGTGGAACCCTGGTTCTATCAGCCCCTGTATGGGGGCTGCGGGGAAATTTACTTAACCTTCTTAAGTCTCAGTTTTCTCATCCACCAAAAAAAAAAAAGAAAGTAAGAATAGTCGTAAAGATTAAGTGAGATGTTCTTCACAATGTGCTTTAGCACAGGGTCTGGCACATACTAAGGATCCCATGAATCATAGATTGTTGCTATTCTCAGTTGGTGGAGAAGGCAAATGAAGACCAAAGACATGAAATGACTTGCCCAAAGTTCCTGACACCAAAAGGGAAAATCTGGCTCAAATCCTGTTGTCTTCTCTCTCTATTATCCTATGTAAATATCTGAGTTCAGAATCCATTATTTAATCTCTCTTCCTTTTTCTCTGATGTCTCTTCGTAGCATGCTCAAATGTGCACATGCATGTGTGCAAGCACACACAGGCACACACACACATCTGCCTCACTGCCTGGTTTCGGTTGCTGGGGAGAAGCACTGGGGAACTCCACACATTCCTGTGAGGAACCTGCTAATGGCAGCTGACAGCTGTGCAATAACAGAAGCTGTGTGCTTCAGGGGCCAGCTCCCTACAGAGAGGAGCAGTTTTGCATCCAGCCCTAAAAAAGCATCCAGCTTTATCCTCCTTCCCGTGCACGCCTGTGGCAGTCTTCCTGGCCACCAACCACTGTGCTCATCCAGCAGCTGGTTTCTCTGCCCTTTATAAACCCAAACTCCAGAAAATCAGAAAACCCCCTTGGCAGAAATGGTTCACCAAATCACTCCCAGGCTTCTAAGGAGACAGGGCTACCCTCCACTTCCAAGGCTTAGAGATAGAGATCATTATTTTGTCAAATGCAAGGTGGCCTTGAGGATTTGAATCACATTTCTATCCTTCTTTCTCCTCAAGCTCATCCTCCAAACCAGGCTCTCAAAGGTATGATATGGTGGGACTCATGTATTGAGGTGAGCAAAGCATATTAGCTCTGCAGGAGCTGCCAAAAAGGACAGTAACTACTGTGCACTTAAGTTTTAAGGACAAGAGAGAATTCGACAAATGGTCCGTGTCCCTGGGGGAAAGTAGCAAGTCTGGGACAGCCAAAGAAGGGGGTGATAAAGACAAGGAGAAAACAGGCTGACATTCGGTTTTCCAAATCTCTCTGTACATGGAGGGAAATAAAACATTGATCAAGCTGCAAATCCTTCTGCTTGTGATCCAGAAGATTTGTGTCCCTGCATACGCAGCTGAGCAGCTCCCTGAGCAGGGGCTGATGTCAGAGCCTCATCATCATTGCCCACATCCCAATCCTGGCATCACTTTTCATGGGATTTGTTTTGTATTTTCAGTGTTAACACTGAGCTAGGAAAAGATGCCAGCCCTATAAGCAGCAGCAACACAGCTTGGTAATTGGTTTTTAAATGCTTTTTTGCTTTAAATTGATACCATGGGTCTTTCGTTCTTTCTTCCTGGAGAAATTTCAATCTTTTATTTTTTGAAGGGTGCCTTTTTCTTATCTCTTGAGAATTAAGGGACAAACTTACAATTTCTGGCTCTCTAAGTAAGGCCTCGAAGAGGAGATATATATTATCCTACCAAGTAGACTGCTGGAAAGGAAACCAAACCAGGAGGTGGGAGAACTGGGTTCCAGTTCTGACTGCCCCTGATGATCTGTGCAACCTCGGATGGATCACCCTTCATCTCAAAGCATGTAGTTTCTTACAAATAAAATAAGAAATTTAGGCTAGACTTCAATTTCTCAAACTTCTATTTGCATAACACTCACCTGGGGATTGTAACAAGTGCAGTTTCTGACTCAGCACCTCCAGGTGGGCCTGGGATGGTGCTTCCAAGCTCCCAGGGGACAATGCTGCTGGTGCATGGAACACATGTTGAGTAGCAATGGTCAAGAATGTTGTTTTTTATATGTGGTCTAGTGACCAACGAAAGTCCTTCCATTCCACCTTTAATTCAACATGTTCTCACCTTCCTCGCTGCTAAACACTATTTTAATCCTGTCATCCCTCTGCTGGACTACTTCAGCAATCCACCAACGGGTATCCCAGCTTTCTCTTTCCACACCCCTCTATTCCCCATGCAGCCATCAGAGTGCCCTTTTAAAAACATAAATCAGATCATATCACTTCCCTAACCCCAATTAAAACCCTCCATTGACTTCTAGAATCTCTTGGAATAAAATCCAAAATGATTATGGCCCTACATGACTTAGCCCCTCTCTACATTATCATCCCCTTTCCTGTCATTCTTCCTCTCCTGCTGTGCTCTAATTGAGTGGCTCTCAATGAGGGGTGATTTTGCCTCCCAGGAGATATTTGGTAATGGCTGGAGACATTTTTGGTTGTCACAACTGAGAGGGTAAAACCAACATCTAGTGGATTAAGGCCAAAGATGCTGCTAAAATCTTACAATGCACAGAAAAGCACCACATCACAAGGAATTATTTAGCCCAAAATTTCGGTAGTTCCACTCTTGAGAAACCTTGCTCTAGCCGCTCTGTCCTGCTTTGTATTACTCAAGATTCCCAAGTTCTTTCTTACTGCAAGGCGTTTGGACTTGGTGAACCTCCTGGTGCCTCAACCCATTATATGTGTGTGCATACATGTGCGTGCGCGCACACACACACACACACACATCCCACATCTCTCAGCTTAAACATGGCATCCTAAGGAAAGCCATCCCTGATCACCTTGGCTCGTACATTGCCTATCATTCATTCCCCATTGTGCTGTTTTATTTCCCTGTAGCATTGTCACTGTGGGACAGTTTATTTTTGGCTTATTTGTGAGATTTTTATCTGTAGCCCCAGAATAGAATGTAAGACCCATACTCCCATAGTGGAATGTATTTTGTCCATCTTATTCACTGTTATTTCCTCAGTGATACTGCTATATCCTGAAAGGGTAACCAGGACATATTTACTGCTCACAGATATATGTTGAATTAATTAGCAAATGAATGAACACATGACTGAATCTACTTGGGGGTATATATGTATATATTTGGGGGCAGGTACTGGGATCTGAACCCATGACTTTGGTGTTATAATGCTGCACTGTAACCAACTGAGATAACCAGCTAGTCCTTTTCATATTTTTTTGGCAGGGGGTGGGTATATTTTTAAAAATGCAGAATTCAAAGTGCCACTCCAGGCTTACTGAAACACAATATATTGGGTGTGGGATACAGGAACCTGCATTTTAACAAGCATTCCTAGTGATTCCTATGCACACTGGAGTGTGAGTTCCACAGGGCTAGATAACAAATAACTAACTCCTGTGACTCACAGGGAGTGACTCATGTGCTCACTCCCCAGCTGGTATAAGAACCTTGCCAGCAGATTCGCTTCTCTTCTGTCCTGCTGTGAAAAGGCCAAGAATCCTGTCTGTGGGTGGGAGATTGGCAGGAAGGTCTGGAGCATGACTCTGACCAGCATCCCAATCCATTCTTACCTCGAGGTTGAATAGACCTAGTTTATTTTTCTTGAAAGCTGAAAGGAGCCTGAAGGGAGAGGAGGAAATGACCTTTCCTGAGCAAATAGTAATAAAGAGAGAAATGAATAAAGGATAAGCAAAAACTATATAAGTTTAACCTCAAATAATGAGTTTCATGAGGACTTTAAACAGTTGTTGAGCTCTTGCCCACAGCCATACCAGTGGCTGTGAGATCACAGTCAATCACAACTTGTGAGGGATTTCACATCCAGGGCTCACGAGCCATGCATTTTCCATTTTGAAGTGACGTCATTGTTTCTGGGGTTTTTTGCTTGTTTGTTTTTGTTTTTCAACATAAGGGAAAGAGACCTTACATTTATTCCTGTTACATGCAATCTTAGCAGATTTGTTATATTGTTGAAGTATTATAATAAAGCAATGATCTTGAAATTCTTGTTACAACAGACCAAACACAACACCAATTCCCTAAAGATAACCCCTTGAAATAAAAGGCGGTGGGGGGATTATCAGCATATGTCAGTCCAGAAGTAAAACTCACCCTTTGGATACTATTGTACCATCTAACTATTCCTAACATAGTAAATTTCAAAATGTTCAATGTGTGATCATTATTATTACTGCTATTCTGTGGTTTGGCTATTATAATTGGTTATTATCAGTAAATCTGATTATCATGTTCTTTACTAGGTCTCTCAAATTGACATCAATCCTTTAATCCGCACTGTTTGGGAAAAGTTTTCAGCTGATTATGAATCTACTTTGCCATAATCCAGTCTACATATTCCATGCTGCTTACAAAAATAGGTTCTGTCAAATGCTTTGCTTAAATTCAAATATATTCTACAGTATTCCTTTAACCAGTTGTTCGGTAATCATAGTAAATTAATCCCAGGTATTTGTTCATTCTAGGGTTCTGTTTGTTAATACATTGCGTCCCAAGCAAAGCATTCTCTGGTGATTATTCATATGTCCCCGGAGACAAATCACTGATGCTTCCCAGAAAAATTTAAAATATACAGATTTCCCCATTAATGTTCATTAATATTCTGGAAAAATTTATTTGGGGGATAAGTCATTGGGAATCAACTGTAACATTTAGAGCTTTTCTCAATTTTGTATTGAATTTTGTATTGAATAGGACTTCTGTCCTATTACTAGCATGTATAGTCCACTGAACTGAAACATATACTTTCCTGTTTTATTTTCTCCCCACCTCCATAAACCTAGTATAACATTGTTTGTTAAATAAGTGGTTAAAGAAAAAAGCCTAAAAGTAACTATCTTCTGAACACCATCTGGAATGTATATAGTTCTTTAATTCACTAACAACAAAAACATAAACCTAAAGATTAAGGAGTTTGATGTTTCTTAATCAGAGAAGATGCTAGTAATCTGTGGTATGAAATAATTATCACCATCATCATCAACAAATATTGCTTGAGTAGCCTCTATCATGTGCAAACAGTAAACTAGATCCTGAACACTGTGGAGGAGGAAGAGCACTAAATTAAGCAAAAGATAAAAGGCCCCTTGTCTGGGATCAGGATTGACCTCCACTATGAACAGGCACGTTTAGGTAAAGCTATAACAAGGCTCTGAAGAGGCAAGACTATTGATCATGTGCATCCTTAATTACCTGGCTATTGAGAGGAGTAATGGTGGCATCACACAGAAAATGGATGGCCCTGGAGGCAGGACAGGATTCTTTCCTTATTCTTTGAAAGAATTATGGAGAAGTCTTTTAATGAATTCTATGTGGGGAAAGTTGACAAGCTTAGACCAGCAAGACCAAACAGTGCGGATTAAAGGATTGATGTCAATTTGAGAGACCTAGTAAAGAACATGATAATCAGATTTACTGATAATAACCAATTATAATAGCCAAACCACAGAATAGCAGTAATAATAATGATCACACATTGAACATTTTGAAATTTACTATGTTAGGAATAGTTAGATGGTACAATAGTATCCAAAGGGTGAGTTTTACTTCTGGACTGACATATGCTGATAATCCCCCCACCGCCTTTTATTTCAAGGGGTTATCTTTAGGGAATTGGTGTTGTGTTTGGTCTGTTGTAACAAGAATTTCAAGATCATTGCTTTATTATAATACTTCAACAATATAACAAATCTGCTAAGATTGCATGTAACAGGAATAAATGTAAGGTCTCTTTCCCTTATGTTGAAAAACAAAAACAAACAAGCAAAAAACCCCAGAAACAATGACGTCACTTCAAAATGGAAAATGCATGGTTCGTGAGCCCTGGATGTGAAATCCCTGATTTTTTTCTGAATGTGCCACATAAAGAACAGAAGATCCAGGGAGCTGATGTCATATTGACATCCAGAAGCCACTCTCCTCATTGCTGTTGTCACTGCTGTAATGCTGAATTGTCAATGGTCATTTCCAAAGGCCAGGTTCAAATCACAGGGGTGCAAGAAAAAAAAAACCAAGTGCCTTTGTCCCAACTTCCACCATATGGAAGCTCTAATACTTGAACCACTAATTTTTAGTCTCTCAAAACAGAGTTCAAACCCAGAAGACACCTCTGTATTTTTTCTATGAGTATACTCTGATATTATCCAACAGCACCATTCTTTTCAGGTATAAAGTGTTTACTGAGATAAATCAAGAGTCACATCTTGATTCATTCATTCATCAGGGATAAAAATGTTTGCATACCAATAAAGAATGGAAAGGGATCAGGAACATAAAGAGATGGGAGAAATGTAATCATTTTACATTTTACACAGATACCTTGTTTTTTACATTAAAACAATTTTTTCCCATCATTGCCAAAGTGTCATAATTTTCAGGGCAAAAAGTAAATTGTATATTCATGTCTATAATGAAAAGTGAAGTGTGGTTCTTTAAGATCATAGGGGAAACAACCATAAATATAAAAAATCAAATTAGCATCAAGTGTCATGACTTAGAAAACTTTCAAGAGACAAGCTACAAACAAATTTCAAAAGAGGAATAGGTGAATTTAGTTTACATAATCATTAAATGTTAATAAGATTATCGGAACCTGTGAAATATAATCAAAAATTTTGAGAAATTGATTTCTTTATGGAATACTAAATTCTTTCTCCTAGATGCACTAAAGATCAGATGATACCACCACCACAGGTAACATAGCAGTTGGAATGAAAAACAAAAGATGAATTTTTCCTAACATTTTTAAGCCTGTCAAGAGGATGTTGATGGATTTTACAGTGGGGCTGAGCTCAGGTTTCTGTCATATATTCAAACTGCCACTAGAAAAATTTTGGGAGGTTGCTTTTGTTTCTTTTTTCAAGCATTTTATTTATCACCTTGTCCCAAGAATCTCTATGCTTTGCAGACATTTGACTTACAAGTAATAATTACCATATGTACTTGTAGTGTATAGGGGAAATATAGAATTATTCTCAGTTTACACAGTAAAACACTGAGACATATGTAGCTTTGAAGCCAGATGTCTATATGCAACATCAAGCTTTAAAAACCTGAAAACAAGTGCAAGGAAAATTGCCAACATCCATATATCCAGTAACAGCCAGGTAGAGAGAGAAAGAGACTCAGAAAAGAGGGTTGTTCCTCAAAGTCCTGTAACTGAAGAAGCAGAGAGCCAGCCACCTGAGGGAGGTCACTGTTATCTCAAAAACACTAATGAGAGCAGCAAATAGATTTATAAGCAGTCACGTAAAGGTAACTTCTTAATTATCCATCTCAAGATAGCTTTGTTGTTTTTGTTGTAAATTTAATTTTTCATCAATTAATTTTATTGTTACCCTTTAAGTCATCTTCATGACCTATGTTAACATTATCTCATAGTTCTCCACAAAGGAAGAAATGCTGTCAATACCCAAAATAAATGCATTTTTAAAAAATTTTTTATTTAAAAAATGTGTAAAATAAATCTCATTTTAATATTTATTTGCATTATTAAGATTTGACTCATAGGTTTNCCACCACAGGTAACATAGCAGTTGGAATGAAAAACAAAAGATGAATTTTTCCTAACATTTTTAAGCCTGTCAAGAGGATGTTGATGGATTTTACAGTGGGGCTGAGCTCAGGTTTGTGTCATATATTCAAACTGCCACTAGAAAAATTTTGGGAGGTTGCTTTTTGTTTCTTTTTTCAAGCATTTTATTTATCACCTTGCCCCAAGAATCTCTATGCTTTGCAGACATTTGACTTACAAATAATAATTACCATATGTACTTGTAGTGTATAGGGGAAATATAGAATTATTCTCAGTTTACACAGTAAAACACTGAGACATATGTAGCTTTGAAGCCAGATGTCTGTATGCAACATCAAGCTTTAGAAACCTGAAAACAAGTGCAAGGAAAATTGCCAACATCCATATATCCAGTAACAGCCAGGTAGAGAGAGAAAGAGAAACAGAAAAAAGGGCTGTCCCTGAAAGTCCTGTGACTGAAGAAGCAGAGAGCCAGCCACCTGAGGGAGGTCACTGTTATCTCAAAAACACTAATGAGAGCAGCAAATAGATTTATAAGCAGTCACATAAAGGTAACTTCTTAATTACCCATCTCAAGATAGCTTTGTTGTTTTTGTTGTAAATTTACTTTTTCATCAATTAATTTTATTGTTACCCTTTAAGTCATCTTTATGACCTCTGTCAACATTATCTCATAGTTCTCCACAAAGGAAGAAATGCTGTCAATACCCAAAATAAATGCATTTTTAAAAAGTTTTTTATTTAAAAACTGTGTAAAATAAATCTCATTTTAATATTTATTTGCATTATTAAGATTTGACTCATAGGTTTCAAATGACCAAATCTACTCAGTGGTATCACTTAATTTGCATGCTGATTTTAATCATGATAATAAAGGAGGGAGAGTGACTGTGATTGTCCTACTCACTGGTAGGAGCCCAAACATGTATCTTCAAAACTATAAAGCAAGAAGACCAGCAGCCACAGCAGCAATAAAGATTTTTGACCCTGGGGAGAGTTGCAATTGTGGAAATCATCACTATGTCACCCTCACCCACCCCCTGGCCCTTATTAACTACAGCGGTCATTACAAATAAGGGCTTAGGCTGCCATTCTGATTGGGTCTCCATCTGTGTCCCATGAGGCTGATGCTGGTACAAAGTGGAAGCTGGTAGATGAGGACATCTAATATGGGAAGAACAACCCAAAGTGTTATTCTTCATCTAAGATATTTTGTAAAGGATGCCACAGAATTGTGTGTGGTGCACATTTTCTTCTTAAACTATACTGGAGGCAAAGAAAATAGCTTAGTTCCTGTGGTTGTGCTATCTAACCGCCCCATTTCAGAAGAAGACGCTGGGATACTTGTCAGGGGGAAAAAATCTGATAGCATATTCAAGAGCAAACATGGGTGGAGGGGGGAAATAAGACAGTTGTAGATTTCTAGATGATCTGCTTTACCCTGGAGCATTGCATTGCCTTATTCTTGCGATCTGATCTTGCCATGGTATTGCTGAGCGTAAACCGAACTCAGCACAATTAGCCACCTGCAAAGCAATCCCATGGCAGTGCTTTCAGAGTAACAGCCTGCCTGTCTTTAAATGGCACTTTTTCTTCTGTGGTTTACTACTACTTTTGCTCTATTTGTAAGAAAGACTACATTAGAGTAGCTAGAAGCCACATTTTCTTTTTCCCAGATAGATATAGGTATTTGAAGATGTTAACATTTCTCTTTAACCTCTTGATAATTACAACGATGGTATGATTACTTTGAATTAATTATTCTACATTATATTCATAAATCATAACATCACTTTGTACCCCATAAATTTATATAATTACAAATTTTCAATTCTCAATAAAAAATATTTCTTTGGGTCCAGTACTTTGCTAGGCCATTTATATGTGTATGCTTATGCGCATGTATGTGTGTGTATAATATATAATTGTATTTAATTTTATAGAGTTCTATTAAGTATATATTACTATCTTACAGATGAGGATATTGAGGATTAGATGGTTTAAGAACCAAAATCTAATAAGTACCATAGATGGTATTTGAACTCATATCTCATGCACAAACTGCTGTACTGTGATTTATGACCTTGACAAAGCTTTCCAAAGTCTAATCTCTGTTCATTTTTAAAATCATGCTATACAAACACAAAAGCTCTTTATTTTTTACCTTCTTTTTTTCCTAAGGAAATAAATGCACTCTAACATTCATTTACAAAATACTTTAAAAAGTGATTATTTATTTCAAAAGAAATGGAGGAGTAGGCAGACAGAAAAAAAAGAAGGAAAACCATTTTATTAATGCATTAAGATAAAATGCTAAGATGTTTTTATCTATAGTAGCAAATCTACCAGTAATTGGCCTTCTACAATGTTTCTCAAAATGTGATCCAGGGCTACTTATATCAAAATCACTGGAGTGCTTGTTAAATGAAGCGTCCTGGGGCCATCCAGACATAATAAATAAGAGCCTCTAAGGTTAAGTCCCGGGGATCTACATTTAAAGTATACTCTTCCCAACATCCTTATGTTCACTAAGGATTGAGAACAAATGCTCCAAGATCTTGTGTTGTTTCTCATCATAACAGCGTGACAAGTTACTGAACAACAAAACTAATGATAGGAAAATTGTATGTTTTAGGTGGATATAGACCAAGATTTCCCAATATCACTCAATGAGAGTAGCAGAGCTAGTTTGGAAAGTTCTGGTGCATTAACAGCAGCCAATTAGGACTAAGCTATATTTGGAATTCCTGAGGAAGTAGAAGCTGATTGGTGTGTTCAGACTGTTATAATGGATGACTAGGAAAAGAGTAAGCATTTTGGTGAAAACTTCACTTACATTGCGACCTTGTATGCAAGCTAAGATTCCTACTACTAGGTCACAGAGTTTATTTAAAAGAAATGAGCATTTTACCAAAGGTTTTGCAACGTGTGCTAATCAGAAGCTGCCTGTCAAATTGAAGTAGCATCAAGAGGCTCAAAATAAGGGCTCTTGGGTGTTAAATGGTTCCTACCAAATACCAAACCTATTATCATGATTGGCTGTTATAGCCCTCCAAACAGCAAAGTGATTAAATTGGTCATTATGAAACCCTAAAGATGCATAATTATGACAAATAAGACTCAAGTGCGGGGAGATTTTTACCTCACTGACTGGATTACATTTCAAGGAGGAATCAATAAAGGAATGTTTTTAAAACCACTGTCAGCTGTGTGGAAGCTTGTTAAGAACTGGATTCTCTTTATGTTCATACAAATCTCTTTTGTGCATCTTCTCAACACATTCAGTTCAGAAACTTGACCAGATCTTAACTCTGATCCTAAATGTCAGTCCTAAACAACAACTCCTCCCCATTTACATATATCCCTGAATTTACATGGAATGCTCTTTTTGATCATTTGCTAAATATCAGGTGCTTCTAACAGGATTTTGAGTTTATTCTCTCCAGATCTTAACTCTGATCCTAAATGTCAGTCCTAAACAACAACTCCTCCCCATTTACATATATCCCTGAATTTACATGAAATGCTCTTTTTGATCATTTGCTAAATATCAGGTGCTTCTAACAGGATTTTGAGTTTATTCTGAGTCACTGTAACTTGCTCTATGTCAAGTCCTCAGCCTAGATGTGCTCATTTGATTGACTTGCCGTAACTAATGGTAATGGCTAAAAAGGAGGACTACAAAATAAGCTGGTACTTTCCAGTCTATTCTTCATCAAAGAATTGAAGAAAACAACTCTGGAGACTAAGTACATCGCCAAAGGCAATGTTTCCCTCCTGGAAATACACACCCTAAAAACCCTTGTAAAATATGCCTGGATCACTAACAGTAAGAATATACCTATACCAGGAGGGACCAAGGAAGTCTAGCACACAGTGAAACATTTTTTCTTTAGCACTATGTAGGAGACAGATCACATGAATTCAGTTTCTTGATAGAATACATTTCAATTATTGACAGAAGAAGAAAGAGGACATGGAAAAAGAATTCAGTCAAGAAGACTTGTCCTTTTGGAAGTTAGCAACCAGATATAATACTAATGTAGTGCCCACTACCAAGCCTCATCTGCAGTGTCAGGCTTTGTCATTAGTACAAACTAACATCCTATTTATTGAAAACTAATATTTATCTAATTACCAATTATCATCTAATTATCTTCTTGGAAAAGCATTCCTTCTAGGAATGTGGTTGTGAAGTACAATATGAACTATAATTGCAGTAGTTGATGTTTCATTGAAACAGAAAATCACCAGAAATATACTTAGCATTTATTTTCTCTGTTTATATTGTACATAGAATATAAGCTATTTACTTTTCCCTTTTTTCCTTTTTTCTTTTCTTCTCTCCCTATGAATTTCTTTCACTTTCTTCAGTTCTATTTACCACGTAACTTGAACTGTACTCTCATTTCCATTTAGTGTGGAAATTGAATGCCCTCTATGAAATGAATTGTCAGTGTTTGATATCACTGTGCTCCTCTTATTTAGAAAAATGCTGTGGTTTTATTGGTGAGAAGGGAAAATAGCAAAAGAAAGGGACTCAAAACATCCTGAAGGATGAAAGAGTTTTTAATTGTTTTCAAATACATTTTAAGACCATCATGAAAACATAGGAGAGAAATGAAATAGATGATGCTGATGAAAATAAGCAAGGACCTGTGGACCACGTTTTTTGTAACTCAACTACAAGAACCCTTATCAAATCTACACTTACAAAATATCAGCCATGTTGGTAATTAAAAGTATTGTTTCATTAATAAAAACGAAGTTAATCAGAGAAGTATACAAAGAAGTAAATATGTGACTAAATTTGTAGTTCTCTAATTTTCGGGATTATGCTCTATCTGAAGGGTTCATCCATAATGCTATATCCACCCACAATTAATTATTCCGAAGTTAATCAGAGAAGTATACAAAGAAGTAAATATGTGACTAAATTTGTAGTTCTCTAATTTTTGGGATTATGCTCTATCTGAAGGGTTCATCCATAATGCTATATCCACCCACAATTAATTATTCTCAAGAACGCCTTACCCTGGACACTATTCCCTGCCTTGGTTGCCATTATTTAAATTTTGTTCCAGAAGCAACCTTTGTTGCCTTGATACTACTCTTTTAGGTATGCTTTTTGTGTCCATGTGCATGTAGGACCAAATTATACACTGTATAAAGAGTTAATTTTGTCATTTTAAGAGAAAAATCATAGCTCAGAATGAAAATAAATTACCTACCTAATATTTGGGGCCATTTGTAGTAAAATTTTTCATGCGATTTGTTATCACTAAAATTAAAGAATAAAAACGTTACCAATTGTAGTGGTTTACATTTATCTGGTTTCCTTGTAGTTAGAAAGCTTTTGAATGAGATGAATCTTCTCATATTTGCAGGGAAGACGGATAATAAAGCCATTACTGGAATAGAAAGTCAATCAATTAGATAATTATTAGACAGAAAATACATATTTGGCTTTAGACAAATCACATACATATAGATTTTTTAATTGCCTTTACATTCAGAAAAACAGAAGAAAAGTGAAAGTTCTAGCCTACTAAAAGAATTTGACGACTTTTACATATGCAATGATAGGAAAGCCATTTCATGCAGTTCTTTAAATAGAAAGAAGTTCTGTATTCAAGCATTTTCTCCTGATAGCAAAATAAGCTTGTATTAAAGGTCCCATACAAAAGGTATTATTTGGGGGTGCAGTACAGAACTCTATATTCAGATAAAATAAGTCCTGATTCACAATCATACCATAGACACGAATTTGCAAATCATCCAAAAAACCAAAATATAAATAAAACATTATTAAACTATATTATATCAGATAAATTTTTCTAAACAGTGACGATGTTGATCCAAACAATTTCATTTATTTAGTAGATGTGTTTCCTGTTATTTTATAGGGTGGAGAAGAGAAGAGAAAGGAATTTAAATCAATCAGGATAATGAATCCTGGCTGCCACTCTAGTCTCTGAAACCTCAATGAGCATTGCTTAACACAAAAACATAGCCCTCCTTCACGTTACAGTCCTATGTCTGTCATTCTTCTCCACCTCGTAGCTCTGCCATCTGAAAAATGTCCTCCTAGGTCGCTGTGATGGGGAAGAGGGAGAGAGGGAGAGGGCAGAAGAGGCACTAGCTTGTACCTGCCTCAGCCAGAAGAAACGCACTTCACCTCCATTCATGATTCACTGCCAGAACTCATTCCTATGGCCCTATCTAACCACAGGGGAGGTTCAGAAAATGTGGTCTTGTTTGTACTCAGAAGAAAGTGAAATGAGATATGGTAAATACAAAACATTTTCTCCACTGCAGTCAGCCCTCTGGCCTCCAAAGAGCTACATATTTCTTTTTTCACACGGAGAACCATCACCTTCTCCCTAAGGGAAGAAACCCAGTAACTGCATGCACCTCCAATTCCACAGCCTCACACAAAATGCACAGCCTTACCTGCAAGGTCCAGATATTACTCCTCCTGGTCTGAACACTAAGGAATTAATAGGGTTAGTTGTCTGTCTCCACCCCTCTCCCATTGCATGTACACCTGATATATAATGACAGAACAGAGATAGAACGATGTCAATAAACTTTTTCAGTGAGAAAAGGAATGAATGGGAGATGCATATTGGTCATTTGTCCAAAGCAATTCCAGAATTCCTCTGTGCATTATAAAAGCCCTCTCCTCCAACCTTGTGGTAAGAGATAATTGTTATTGAGCCTCTGACTTTGTGTTCTTTTCCACTTTTTTTTAGTGGCTCCTAGATCTGTCCCTGGGATACATATTATCACTCGTGCACTATTTCCTTGATTACTCTTAAAGTGGGAATTTGGAAATATGCTGTCCTTAGAGGCTGCACAAATTTTTCAGTTCACCTTTTTCTCATGGTGGCCTAAGGTTTTTAAAAACTATCTAACAATAAAATTCTTCAGCCAATTCCTCAACTAAATACAAATTCAAAATTTACACGTTTTCCCCAGAAATTCCATTGTTTTTTGTTTGTTTTTACATTGGAGTTATGATTTCATTGGTGATATACTTCTCTCAACATCTTAGATATATATTCCTCAATATCTCAGTAGTGATCAATTTGCTTTGCAGATGTAGTTCTCTCAACATCTTTGTAGTAGATCTATTTGCTTACAGTCAGCAACACGTGCTAAACATCATGCTTGTTCTTTTCAGATACAGTTCTTAACCATGTTTTGTTTCTTCAGCCTTTTAACCCCTACAGTCCCCCTTCAAACAACTTAATGGTAGCTGCCTCGAGCCCCACCCTTAATACATATGATCTTTTTCCTAAGTTTCTTTAATCAGCTAAGAGGTTTTATTAACCTTTCGTCATTCCGAGTCATTTAAAATCCCATCTCTTACCCTTTGGGATCAAGAAGCAGTTGGCTTTTCTAAACCTACAAAGCCCCAAATTTTTGGACTCTATTTTCTTTTGTTTCTACTTACAAACTTGCCGATTCTTTCCTTTGCTCATCTCTTCCAAAGGCAGCTGTATTAGTTATATATTGCTGAGTAACAAATTGATCCAAAACTTAGCAGCTTGAAATAACAAATATTTATTGTCTTGTGGTCTCTGAGGCCTGGAGATACAGGAGCAGTTTATCTGGGTAGTTCTGCCTTTGAGTCTCTCGTGAGATTACAGTCAAACTGTCATGAGACTCTACTTCCAAGTTCACCTACATGGTTGTGGATGTGTGGCAGGAGTCTTCAGTTTTTTACCACATGGGCTTTTCCACTGGGCTGCTCATGATATGGCTTTCTCAGGCATGTGAGGTCCAAAAAAAGTGAAAGAGAGTGAGTGAGCAAGACAGCACCCAATACCGAAGTCAGAGTCTTTTATTACCAGATCTTAAAAATGACGTGCTATCATTGCTGCCATATGCTATTGGTCACACATACCACCCTAGGACAACCCCAGTACAAATGAAAGGTCTCTGGCACTAGTGCCTTTGGGACAACGTTTATCTAATCCTTACTGTTGCTTACAAGGCCCTTCACATCTGACCCTCATCTATATTTCCAGCTTTATTTCCAACTACTCCCCATATATACTCCAAGCTCTAATCATAAGACTCCTCACTGTCTATGGAATATAAAAGCACTTTTACAGCTCTGTGTTCTGTACTGACCATTACTTTACATAGATTACATGCCTTGCCTGCAAACCTGTATGGAAACCTTAGGTCCCTTCTATTTATGCTAGCATTGCAATGTATGCACACCTTTACTACAGCAAGGTTTACAGTGAATTATGTCTCTTGCACTACAGTGCATTCTTCTCAAAGAAGCTACACTAGAAATTACTTTTCATTACCATAGGGGCTTTATCAATCTTACTTCCTAACTTACTACATTCTTAGTAGTTCATGTAATAAATATTTGTTGAATACATGAGTCAATACAGGAATGAATTGACAAGAATTATTTCTTCTACTCTGTTCTCACCATACAGCTAAACTCCCTAATCTCTTTGTGCCTATAGTAGACCCTCAATAAATGTTTAACCATTACAAAATGTCTGAGAATTACTGATTCTTTATATTGTGTCTGTTCTCCTTGAAAGATCTCATTTAAACATACTTCCAGCCCAGACCTACCCTCAGTTTTAGGCCCATATATACAACTCTCTGATGGAAATCTTCATTTATAATTACCAAAATAATCTTGAATTCAATATGTACAAAGTGAATTCATCCTGTTTCTCATTCGTATCCATTTTTTACTCCTGAATTTTCTTTCATTGTGAATGGCCCATTACACAAGCCAGAAGTGTGGATGTTATCCCAGACTTTTCCTATTTACTTGCTCTCTATATCTAATTTGTCTCACAGCTTACGATTTAAATATCTCTTGAACTGTTTTTATTTCTCTTCTTTTTTTTTAACTTCTTATCATGTCTTGTCTAGGATACTGCAAGAGCCTCATAACTGGTCTCTGTACCTTCTGTCTACCATTCCTCCAATGTATTTTCCACACTGCTGTCAAATGATTGTTCTACAACACAAATTTGCCATCTGCCATTTCTGTTTAAACACCATCAGTAGTTTCCATTGCCTTCATGTCAACATTACCACTTTTGTGTCGACACAGAGAACACTCTGTGGTTCTGCCCTCACCTATCTTTGGAGATATATCTCTTTCCCATCCCTCTTCTTGCAGGCCCCACAGTGAGCAGCCATACCTAACTAACCTGATAATTTGCAGTTTCAACAAGGTGTTGGCCCTTCATGTGCTCTGCTCTTCCCTCTATATGGCTGTTTCTCTGACTAAATGTTAACTATTTGTCCTGGGAAAACTTCCTTATAGGTGGCCCTCTCTGTAAATACTTGCCGACTCAATGCATAATTACCAGAAACCTTAACACTGAAGAGAACAAAACCTATAAACAGAGTGCAGTTTGTAATTAATTTCTTTATTGATACTGCTAAATACCACCTTAGATGTCGGGATTTTCCTATCGTAACCCAGATAACCCATCCCCATTTTCCTTTTGGTATCTCAAAAAGCCAGGTTTTTATTTTAGATTTGTTTTTTGTTGTATTTTAGAGTTGGCAGGAGCAGCAAGGAAGGAGTGGGCTGTGGAAAAGTTTGGTTTTCCATAGCATCACTTTAAAATAGCATCTCAATTGACCTCCCTGGCAAGCTCTTCATACTTTGTCTCAGACTGGATTTTAAAAAATATCTCTGTGGCAGTGATTGGTTAAGACAGGGAAAAGTAACAATGCACCTACCAGGTTGAGGCTGAGGCAAGCAAAGACAGTGACAGGCAGATAAACAGAAAAGGAGGAAGCAGATAAAAATAAAAACTCTCGGGTACCTGAAAAGCCTTCGCTGAGACAATGAGGGAGATGAAAACAGAAAGAGGAGGAATACAATCAGCACTGCTGGTGATTGGAGAGGCTGGAGGAATGGGGTTGGAGGTTCAGCGGGGGAAGGAAGAGTAAAGAGAGAGAATGTACAATCAAGGGGAAAAAGGAACATAGGACGAAGTTTAAAAAGCGGAGAAACTAAAGTGTGTAGAAAATGGGAATTGATACACTGAGAACATCTTGGGTTAGCTTTAGAAAAGTTACGATTTATTATAAGATCATATTGTCGACAGAACAGAAAAAACAGAAGCTCAAAACACACAAACAAAAAGAAATTTGTAATGCCTGTTGCTATCTTTTTATTACAAAAGGCACAACTTTACATATGCTTTAGAAAAGTTACGATTTATTATAAGATCATATTGTCGACAGAACAAAAAAAACAGAAGCTCAAAACACACAAAAAGAAATTTGTAATGCCTGTTGCTATCTTTTTATTACAAAAGGCACAACTTTACATAAATATCTAATGACTTGCCCAAGAAAGAGTATTACTCTAGAGCTATAGTGGATATTAGTTTCCTGACATCTTCCCGAGAACTCAGCTTTAGAAGACAGGATCTTTTAGCCTCGTCCTAATTTTCGTTCCGATTAATCGCCGAGCTTATTTCCTTTCTTCCTTTTAAATGTATTTTCCATGATGCAGTAATTTCTAGAGGAACAACATTTTTTTTCACACCAGGATACCATGCCATTGTTGGATTATAGTTTTGGGAGTTTAAATGGGAAGGTAACTCAGTCTGGAACACTGGCATTGTGACCAGGGTTGAAAACAACACTTGGAGGTAGTCCCCAAAGCTCTGGTTATCACAGTGAAATAACAATTCACCTCTCTATTTTCTTTTACTGAAACTGACACTGTAAGTAACAAAACGTAGTGAAGTTTCAAAGAAAGGAAAATGACCTTTAAATTTTCTGAAGCATAAAGGCCACTTCATGCAACAGAGAACAGCAAAAAAGACGTGGCCTTAGGAGGTAAGTGAGATGACTCAGATTAGGGAATAAAAGAAGAACACAGCTGGGAACTTGGGGTTTGTCCTTTCTGAAGTCACAAGGACCAAGGTCTCCTTTAGATAGAAAATAGAGGTGGATGAACCTCAAAAGACTTGATATAGATAATAACCCAAATATCTCAATAATTATCTAAGGTATCTAAAAGTTCCAAAATGGGTCAACCAATTTGCTGTATTTTAATATTTTCCCATTATGTTTTTATAAAACCAGAATCAAAGTAAATATGTGTGAAAATCAATATAGAAATGTTTCCTACCATCTACAGTCTCAAAGTAGAAATTAGGACTATTTTCTTTCCATACTAATAGAAAGGCAAACTCCAAATTGAGAAATCACCGAAGGGCTTATTTTTCTTTTGTAAAGAAAAAAAGATTGAGGAATTACAAAACATTATCTATTTAGAAGTTCTGAGAAATCTGGAAAATTTCAAAATTATAAAGAGAAGATTTCAATAGCTAATTTTAATAGGAGAAAAAAATTACAGTCTATTTTTTTAGTATTTTTATACAATTCTAAATGATAACAAATTCGAAGTTTAAAGGAAGTGATCATTTCTTGAGAGAGAAATGAATTGGCAGAAGACTGATAGTCTGAAAGCTTAAAAGATTATTTTTCTACATGTGAAAGCTCTCCCAATTTTAGGATAACTCCTGGAATCTAGTGTACCTTGTACAACAAGCTTAACTTTAAAAAAGGTACAGTGGATTGCAGGTACTAAATCTTACTAGAAGTTGAAATACAAGTTGACTTTAGAGCCAAAGAGCATGTGCTTTTAACTTAATAAACCCTGTAAGGAAAATAGTGAAACAATTATGCTATTAATTAAAGGGCATCTTTGAGCAGAAAAATTACAAGCCTCGCTAAAGGTATTTCAATCTCTCCAAAGCCCATTTGCATTTAGAATTAGTTAGCAAACATTTATTAAACATCTATTGTATGCAAAGATGAGTATTTAGACCACTGGAAGATGCAAAATGATTAGGAGGAATAATCTCTGTCCTTTATTTAGAGGAGAGAAATCTAATGTATGGTGATCAAAATTATTATTCATGAATCACAGTACTCAAAGGAATTTCATCATTTATGCTGTTATTGGGGATTTCAGGGAATGGAGATTTATCAGTCTCCCTTGGAAGCTCATTCCAAGGTTATATCAAGAAACTATGTTCTAAACCTTCAATCTGGATAATAGCCACTATCTGATTTCTGTTTATATTCCTGGGCCCAAAGGCCTTCTGAAGAACATCATAGAACTATCAAAGCCATGCTAATATCAACTGAATCTTCACTGCTGATAAGAAATACTTGCATCTAATTCTTTCTGAACATTTCATATACATTTCATAATGGATATGACAAGCGTTTCCCATTCTCTTCAGACTCGTAAATCCTACAGTATTCTTGGCTTCTTCTCATGTCCTTCAGCCATATAGGCTACAGCCCTTGGACGTCAGCCTATTCAGCTTCCCTTTTCTCTTCTTCAAACTCCCTCTCCTAAAACAAGTACGAGTACCAGCTAGGACTGATGCGGGAGTGCCTATAGGACCTACCTAGTCTTTTCTTTCATCCCTCTCTCCTCTCCTTCCCCTTTTCCCCATGTTTAATCACTCTATCTGTGTGTTCTTTTTTCTATTTTTTTAATATTCCACTTCTTCAGCCTTTGGGTATTGATTTATTTTCAATATCTCTCTATTTATGCTTAGTCCTCTGCCTTAAATGCATAAAATTCAGTTTCATTAATTTTTTTTCTACTTTACAGTGTTGCCTTTTCAGCCAGTAAACAAACTTCTTATTCTCTTGGTGCCAAATTTCTTAAAACAGTTGACTTCATCTCCTTACTCACCTCCTTTGCTTCCAATTAAATTTGGCTGTCACCAGTGTCTTCCTAATTGCAAAATCAAATGGTCTTGGTGTCGAGCTCTTTTACCTGCCCGTAGTCTTGCCAACTGGGCCAATTGTTGAGCTAGGGCTGGGTCTGGAGCTCACAGACCCCTCAAGCCTGTTGTCCAGACTGGGTCACAAACCCTTCACACACCAGGCTGGGTCCCCAGACTCCTCACACGCAGGTCTATGAGTTAGGTAACCAGCAAACAGGTCCTTGGAAGCCATAGGTTTGAGAGCATGGCCGTGTGCAGTGGACGCCTGAGGCAGACACCAGCCAAGTCCAGGTGCCATGCATTTGCACTAACTCCACCCACACTAACTCCACTCCACCAACTTATTTACAAAGAGTGAGCCGCACCGCCCCAACCAGACGGGCAGGTGAGGGGACCTGATTAAATTATTCTATTTTCCCAACACTTGGCATCATCATAATTCTCCTTTTATCATGGTAGCACTCAATCTCTCCACAACTACTTCTACCTTGAAACCCAGTCCTCCATCAGCAAGGCCACTGCTAGGCCATGAGGTGATACCACCTGCCCTATTTCTTTTCTTTTTTTCCCTGTCTTCCTTTTTCTTTTCTGACCACTCCTTTGCAGAGTGATCAGAAAAGAAAAAGGAAGAGTGATCCCCAAAGGATAGAGTTTGTTTACTTAGCAGAAATACTGTTAATGATGCTGAATTTCTGAATTTATTTCCTCCTTGTAATTTGTAACTATCATAGAAGGAACAAAATTTCTTGCTTGTTACCATTGTTTTTGAAAAATTCATAGTAAATTACTGATAAATAGTTTTTGACATGGTGGGAAGATTACTGGTTTAGAATGTTAAAGATCTCAGTGATGGAGAGCAAGTCATTTAGCCTCACTGATCCTGGGTTTCCTTATCTGCAAATGGAGATTATAATGTCTGCCTTGCCTCATTGTTGGGACTATCAGAGGATACACTGTATATAAAAGCACCTTGTAAATAAATGTTAAGCCACTAATTCAGTTCATCCTATCTTCTTACTAGGAAACAATATTAAACACATCCATGCATTAGCAACATTGTTCTTTTCTCTTTTATAGAGGGCATAGCTTTTTGCCTCTGCTAGGACAAAGAAATAACTTTAACTTTCCTGCCTTAAGAAAAAAGGCTGTGCCCCTTCAAAATTGTTTCCAAATGCCAGAGCTGTGTCCTTGGGGATTTCACTTCCACGACTACTCAAAAATAATAGCTATTGGGTCTGTCATAACATCTACCAATTTCTTAAATAACCTAGGTTGAATTTAATTCATTCGGCTCTTCAAAGCCATAAAAACTGTGGTCTTTTTTCTATTTTAGTTTGCCCTTTTTTCCTTCCTTCATGACTGGAATCAGCCACCCTTTCATTTAATAAATATCATACCTAATTTGGACAATAAAGAGAAGGTATTTAAGTTGGGAGACATTTAGTGAGGAGGAGTCATTTAAGTCGTATTTTCAAGAATAGGTATGATACCAGCTGGTGGAATATGTGTGTCAAGGAGCATTTCAGGAAAAGCACAAGACCTGAACAAAGGAATTGAGTTGGGAAGGTACAGAGGAAACACAAGGGGTAGTGAGTAGCCCTGTCTGGCAAGAACCTATGGTAAAGTTAAAGGGACTGGGCTAAATCTGCTTTAGAAAGGTAGAATCTTAGATGCCTTGATTTGAAAGACACCCTAGAGATTGTGTGGTTCAATATCTTCCCTTGATGTTTGAATTAACCCTGTAATAATTTTTCTGAATGGTTACTCAGAATAAATTTAAAACTTCTGCTGACAGAAAACTTACTCTTTTCTGAAGTGACATAAACTATCTTTTGACAGCACTGACTATGAGAATCTTTTGTTCTATATTAAGCAAAAATCTATCTTCTCTTCACTCACTGGTCCTAATGTGCTGGTCTGAACCATACTGAACAAGTCAAAATACTTTTCTTTTTGATCATTCTTTATATATTTAAAGGATGTCTCAGGTCATGCCAAATCTTCTTCATGCCAAATCTTCTTCATGCCAATTTAAGGCAAACATCATTAATTCCTTTAATAATATTTTTTATAATATGAAATAAATTTTATTTCCTTCAATCAACATTATGTTCCCTCTTCCAGGAATGTTCTCTGATTTTTCTAAAAGATAATATCTAATACTGAATGAAAGACTCACTATGAATCTTGACCAAATAGGATAATACCATACTATCCATCTCCTATAGATCATCTTTTTCTAATTTCTTCTGAAATCTTTCTTTTTCAAACAAATAGAAGTCCCTTCAATGGTGATGACCTTTCTTGTTTGTTGTTTGTGCTCAGCCACTTTTGATTCAGACTGAGTTTATTGTCATCTATATGTTATGTCTCCAATAAAATTAATTGACTTAGTTTTGCAGTTACTAAAACAATTTCTTCCTTCTGCTTCTTTCTGTCGCCCCTCATCTTATCCTTGTGTACATAATTGTTTTGAACTCAGATGAAGGAGTGTTTATTTCCTCTGACAAAGTGGAGACATTTTATGGAGACTATTTATTGAAAGGTTTATAAAGTTGTACTTAAGTAGACAGTGAGAAGTCACAAAAAAATTTTGACATGATCAAAATTCTCTTTAAAGAGACTAATCTGGAAGCCACAAATAGAACACATTAAAATAGAGACAGGAATGCAGTTTGGAGAAGGCTTTAATTGCCTCATGGAATGGTGTCAAAGAAAATGGAGAAGAGTGTTAAGCATGGTGACAGAAGCTGCAGAACTTACTAATGATTAATGTGAAAGAGAGGGGAAAATCGTTACAAGTAAGGTTTCAACCTGTACTGTGGGAGAATGGTGAAATGAAGAAACCAAGGAGAGAAGTTGCTTTGGAGAGAGGAGACATTTTGAGTTTGCATGTCAGGTAGATAGTCATGTGAAGGTGACTGTGTAGAAGCTTAGAAATGACAGGCTAGAACTCAGGAAGAGATGGAGATTAGAAATACAGATTTGTGTTTTATTTACACGGAAGGCATCTGTTAAGAACTTTCAAGATGTTAATAACGTAGAATATTGCAGAAAGATTACCTAGAACAGTGACTGAGAAAAAGTCAGTGGTTCGCTGGTTTAGAAATCTCTGTGGTAAGAAAATAGGATAACTGGGAGGGCACAGAAGTGCAGAAGCCAAGAGAGCAAAGTGTCTATTCTTGAACGAGTCATTTCTATTAACTCTCCCCACACCATAACCTTCCCTCTTTCTGACTTCCTTCAACTTTCATTAATCAGGCTCCTGTCCTTTCAGATTTATTAAAGTTGATTTCTCAGAAAACATCATACTCTTGTCTCGTTTGCTTCCTCTCTTTGTCTTCTAATTGCAAGAGTCTCCCAAAGTTCTGTCCTCAGTCCTCTGCTTTATCATTTCTGTAACTGGAAAAATGCTAAACTGTATTCCAACCTCTTTCATTAGCTCCAGATATGTATTTACAATCAACTGACCATAAAGTCCCTTTGGATATCTTTCACGTTCATATCTCAAGCACGGTACTATAAACATAACCCATAGTCTTCTAATAAAATCTCTCTAATGGCTCAGCACTGAAGATTCCCAGGTTGTAAACCTTCAAAATAGCTTTGACTTGTTCCTCTCTCTTGCCCCTTCCTGTCCTCCACTTCCGAGGCCAAATCCTATCAATGACACCTACAAAACATAATCAGAACCCACACCTTCTGCATCATCCCTTCCATTATGACCACTATTCTAATTCAAGATCTCATTGTTATGTAACGTGTGGTATTCTCCTAGATGGACTTCCCACATCGAGCCATTCTTATCTCTAATCCGTCCTTAGAGATTACTGCCAAATTAATCTTCCTAAAGTACAATTTAAATCATGTCATTCTACTACAGAATGTTTAATAGCTTTTTAAATAAGATCCAAACTCCTTAAAATAACATTTCACACCATCCACCATCTGGTGATATCCCACACTTCTAGACATATTCATGTCTCCCATTTCTCCCTTTCAAAGATCCAGTACTGCATTCAGACTGCAACCTGTCGCTGTCCTGTCTCAATCTCTTTACTCATTCTATCCTCTTTGCCAGTAGTGTTTTTTCTTCTCCCCCTTCTCTGTGAAGCATTTGCTGATTGTCCCAGAGGAAAATGGTATATAATTCAGAATGTATCGGGCTATATGTTAAGTGTGCTGTATGCATTATCATGCCAAATTCTCACAGTAACCCTATCACATATCTACTATTTTCTAAATTTTACCAACAAATAAACTGGTGTTTGTAAAGGTTTGAAAATCAGCATCAAGTAGCATAAGTAGTAGCTTTTCATATTTGATCTCAAAGTCAGTCCAAATATTTTTTATTTTATCATCATCCCCTCAGGTAGAATTCATTAAAGCCATAATAATAAGGAATAAAGTTAGAAGTGACATGTTAGACACTAATAAAAATGTCTTTTTCTTAGTCTAGTTTACTAAAGTATAATTTACAGTAAAATCCACTCATTTGTGAGTGTACTCTTCTTTTTTGTTTGTTTGGTTGGGTTTTTTGTTTGTTTGTTTGTTTGTACTTATTTTATCAATATAAAATGTAGGTGATTTTTGTGTCCCTTTACCAATTCCTCCTTTCCCCCGAGTGTACTGTTCTATTAGTCATTTCTAACTTTGTTTCTCTTAAGTTCTCCCTTTAGAGCTAGATGATTTATCTCTGCAGTCCCCTTAGTAGTTTGATTTAGTTTCCACAATTTTTGGCTTTCCTTTTAACCTACTATTTCGTTAGAAGTGCTGGATGTTGTCAACATTGTTTTTAGTAATTCTCTGAATCTCCTTTATGAACTCAAGTTTGTTTATAGAATAAGTTTGAAGTTTGTAAATAGAATAAGTTATCTAGAATTCAGACACGTTCTCCTATTAAATCTTTTCTATTAGAGTCCTAAACCTAATGAAATTTTTATTTTTGAAAATTATCATCTTTATCTTTGTGTAATATATGTATAGCATTATAGGGTTTATATTGTTATGGATAGACAAAAAAATCTCGAAAATGTACCTTTTCAAATGATAGTTGAATGCACTTCCAAATGCAAAGGAAAAAATATAGAAATGAAATCCATTTTTTCAGAAGCTACATTTCTGCCAAACCTATTCAAGTAGTTTATTTGTTTATCCTTCCATTGAATAAACATGTATCAAGCACCTACTAAGTGAAATATTTTGAAACTTTCCCCTAAGCAGTTTACCATCTAATTGATATTTTAATTGATTAATTGCATATATAGTAGGTAAAGGAAATCTTTCCAGGGTGATAATCACTTTAACAAGAGTTAATGGCTAAGTTAATAAGTGTTTTAGTCACCAAAAGCGTACAGAAGTCTTTATGTTTTTTTATTAACTTTTAGGAAGAGCTAACGAGATAATATCTAGCATATTATTGATGTTCAGCAGCAATGAAATAACAATAATTAGGAAGACAAGACTTAAAGCCAAGAATGGTTTCAAAGCTTCAGTAGTTTTAGGTCAACCAGTGCATTAGAAATAAAAGAAGTAGTTTTCATATAAAAGCAAGAGTCTATTGAGTGAAAACAAGAGAAAGTGTTTCTCTTGAGGGCTTCTGAAGATAAGATAAAGTCCCTTTAAAAAGCTTTATTATGAGGGTCTAACAGTAGTTCCGCCTGCCATTGTAATATAAACATGTCGTCTTGGTTTTGACCTTTTTTTATTATGAAATTTTTACAAAAACAAAAAAAAAAACATGTACAGGCATATCCCATTTTAATATATTCCTCATCGATTGTACAAGCACAATTTTGAACTTTTAAAATAAACGGTAAGCAGCCTGTTTTGTATCATTGCTCCACAACCCCTCCTCCAGCCCCTTTGCACTTCTGTCCACCCTAGGATTAATTCTCATGCTCCAAATGTCCTAAATAGGCACTTGGATTTTCTAGCCTTGCATGCCTTGGAGAGACTGAATGAACTGTTCCCATTACTCTGTTGGTCTCCTTCCTCTCTCCCATCCTCAACTCCCATAACTTGTCATTAAAATAAAAAGAAGGATTAAATGAATTACAATGTACAGTGACTACTGTGAAAACCACATAATACATAATACATACAGATATTAGGACTCATGACAACACATCACAGAATTCAGAGGAGGAAGAGTTCTCCGCCCACCCCACCTGCTAACCAGCAGTACCAAAATTATCTCTTTTAATAAGTAGGTAAATATCCTATTTTTAAAGAATTTTCTTGCGAGTACAAAGTGTCATGTTCCCACCCTAACAATCTGAGTTTTCACACCCCATCGAAATTTCTACATATATCTGTGATATATACATTCAAATGCACAGCTAATATATTCAAATATACATAAGTCAAAGCAAGAACTTCTTAGTTCTGACCTAAAAGTACCTCATTAGCACAGATGTGCAAGACAGACGGCCCCAAATACACTAAGGTCCAAGGTCATGAAAGAGCCCATACTTTTGTAGACTAACAAATAGACTCATGCAAATTAGTGTGTGAACTTAAAGATATTATTGTGACAAACTGATTCATACAGACATGCTGCCAAAGGGGAAACACCAGCTAGGCGATATTATTATTACTGCTATAATTACTGCCAAAACCATGGGACCTTAAAGCTTTCTGGATGAAAGGCTTGCAAGGGAAAAACAATCTATCCTAGGGTTTGCTCTGTGGACTTGAAATTACTTTTCAACCTTTTCTTCTTATTTATCCAACTCATTTCAAAAGATGAAACACCTATTCCAAGGTGAGGAAAGAGGCTTCTGGGGAAAAGAAAAAATAATTTCTTTAGGATGGTCTTATTATATTCTATTCATTCTCCTGATCTTTTTTTCCCTCTCTGCCTATTTCCCTGGTTTTAATTTGTCTTACTTCGTTTCTATTCTTTCGCCCTCAATTTTTCAGAATGTCCTGCATCTTTTCTCTTTGTCTCATCTTCCAACCTCTCAGAAGTATTGTCAGTAATCAGTCATATATTCATTCTATTCTTTCTTTTCTTTTACTCTTTTAAAACATCCCCATGAATATTGCTTCAGAGAAGCCATGGTACCCATTATTGTAACTGAAGAGGTGACAGTAAAAATAGACATATTTGAAATGAGGGTTGTAAAAAATCAGTATGGTACAGAGGTTAAGAAGTAACATTTTAGAAACAGATGGGTTTGCATTTAAACCCAGGCACTGCCATTTCCTAGCTGTGACAAGGCGAGTTCATTCACCATGCTGAGCTTCAGTTCTGCGAGATCTTATGAAGGATTAATAACATCTAGCTCGCTGGCTGGTTGAGGATTAATTGACATAATGATATAAAACACCTAGTAACATGTCAGAAATATAAAGGCACTTTATACAAACTAATGATATCAAGATGGTGGTAAGGACAGTAATAATGATGTAATAGTGATGATTACAGACATGAGGTTTCAAAGAGTCTTTTTGACAGGAGGGGTGGTCACCTTCATCCATTTGGGTCCATTTGTGTTGCAAGTTCTTGATAATCACTTGCATATTTAAAAGTAGAGAGAAAAGTGCTCTGCTATATCAATTGTGCTTAAGCATGCATGTTATGATCAGTGTAAACCTCTTCATGTCCCCAGAGAAAGATTTACTTCACACACATAGACAAAAATCCAAGCACTGCTTTGCCCTGCCTGCTCTCTTCCCACTACTATTATATTCATATAACTCAAAAGAATATCTAAAACATACATGTAAGTTAAAAGTAAAATAATAAAATGAATATCCTGTACTTAGTACCTAACAAAGAGAAATAGAACCCTACCTATATCTCTGAAGCTTTGGCCATGTCCCTCCCTGATTGCAGCCTGATCATGGGAACTAACAGAGTGAAAACTCACTCATTACTCCCCCCTCCCCCAGTGAGAGCATTAATCCATTCATGAGGGATCCGCCCCCATGACTCAATCAGTTTCCAATACTGCCACATTGGAGATCAAATTTCCAAATGAGTTTTGGAGGGGACAACACATCCAAACTCCATGTATCCCCAAGAAATACATTGTTTAGGATGTCCCTGTTGTTGAATTCTTATTCAACAGCATGCTTGTGGATTATATTATGCCTATGAATTCTTCAGCAATTGAGTTTATTCCTAGCTGTGTATTAGTAGTTCATCGAAGGTTCACAAGAATGAAATTATCTATTCTTCCATCTGTGGACTTTTGGGTTATTTCCAACATTTGGTTTTAGAGCAATGTTATTATGAACATTTGTGTACATGCTTTCTGATGCACAATAAAGATAAGATTCTTCTAGGCATAAATTTAGAAGAATAAATTGCTGGACATGTACATCTTCAACTTAATGAGATAATGTCAGATCTTTCCTAATGAGGTTGTATTGCTTAGGATTAGTTTAGGCTATTACAGGTAACAAAACATCCAGAATCTAAGATAGCCATACATTTCTATGTCAGGTTCACATAGTCAGGAAGTGGTCAGTCCAGAGATAGTAAGACAGTCCACAATGTTAGAGACCCAGTTTCGTTCTATTATATAGGTCACCTCATATATACAATTTTTATTCTCAAGGTCATCTCAATGTCCCAAATGGTTTCTAGAACTCCAGCCAATATATCCACATTTTGGTTAGCAAGAAGGAATGAAAAACAATAGGTGCATAGTCCCCGTCCTCAGAGATGCACACAGCACTTCTCTGCATCCCCTGAACAGAATTTACATGGATGTATCTGGATTCAGGGGAAATTGAGAAAAGTAGTCTTTATTTCAGTTGGCCATGCACCCAGTGAAAAATAGAGACTTTGTGTTGCTAAAAAAGAAGACAAAGACAAACATTGGCAGTTAACAACTAGAAGCTTCTGGCACAATGATTATACTAATTTTTAGATGTACTAACAGATTAAGAAAATTTTTGTTTCTTTACATGCCATACGTGAAATTTTCAGACTTTTTAAATTTTGTCAAAATGATAAGTATAAAATATTATGCCATCTTAAAAATTTGTATGCCTCTAATAATAAAGTTTCATCTTTTCATGTTTATTAGTCATTTGGATCTCTTTTTCTTTGAACTGCCTGTTCATATCTTTCCCATTTTTGTGTTGTCTTATTCTTATTCATTTTAAGAATTTTCTATTCATTCTGAATAACCCTTTATCAGTTATATGAAATGAAAAAACACACAAAAACTTTCTGGGTGGTGTCAACAACAAAAAAAAATCACACTGTTGATCAATTTGGGAACTGACATCTTTTTAATATTGAGTATTCTTATTCATGAATATGGTGTACTTTTTATTTGTGGGGGTCTTCTTTAATGGTTTTCAGTAATATTTTATGATTTTTATGCATAAAGGTCCAGCACATAATGTGTTGGATTTATTCCTATGTGTGATATTGCTGTTTGTTTTTATTATTGTTAATTTTATGTTTTTAGAAATATCCTTTGTCAAGCTGAATTTTTGCTGTGTATAAAAATATAGTTGATTTTTCTTCATTCTGTATTCTTACAATTTTCTAAACTCTTAATTTCAAAATAGTATAGATGTTATCACGTTTCTGTATAGAAAATTTTATCGTGTGTGCATAATGAATATTTTATTTCTTTCCTTCTAGTCCTTATATTTCTTTCTTTCTTTCTTTTTTTTTTTTTTCTTGCTTTGTGATACTGGGACCTCTAGCATAATAGTGAATAGAAATGGTGATAGAGGGCATTCTTGTACTGCTCTAATTTTAAAGGAAATGCTTGTTAACATTTCACCATTGACAGTGATATTTTATGTAAGTAAATTAGGTGCTTACTTGGATGTCCTTCTGTATATATGGTTGTTGCTGTATTTATATAACGACAACTGAACTGTTCCATTTATTCAACTAATATTAGTTGAATAATTATAATGTCCAAAGCTTACTTTAGTTGATATGTGAGATTCAAAGATGAATCAGACACAAATCCTACCCCAAAATAGCTTACTATCTATAAGAAGCCATAAGAATTACATAAAACCAAACACAGTAAACAACAGTAATTAGTACCATATGAATAGTTCAAATAGGGTACAATGAAAGTTAAAAAACAAGCAAAAACTGCTATTGGAGAAATATCAAGAAAACATTTGTAATTGAGATGGCATTTAAAACAACATTAAAGAATGGATAGAGTTTGAACTGGAAAAAACATCCTAGGCGTTGGATGAGCATGAACAAAGACCTCCATCTCTTGCATCTGTACTCTGAGTGAAGTTAAAAGCCTCTTAAACAGATTTAAAATAGATATGTCTTCAATCAAATTCAGTCCTATACTGGAGTCAAATCTAACGTTCAGAGTTTTGTTGTAGTACCATCTATCCCCTCACACAAGCAGGCAGGTGATGGGATAGGTCCTTCAGGTGACCACAAATATGATTTTCCTGCCTGATCACCTGCCTTAATAAGCAGGTTATATCCAAACATCTTATAGTGGCCTCCAGATTCAAATCTACCCTCAGAGGACAATTTGCAACCTCTGTGGAGATTCAAAAGAATAAATGAATTTGTGAGGGCAATTCTCAAAGGATTCCCTAATTTTTAGTCATGGTAGTTTTATTAGAACATGTGTACAAATTCATCAAGTGACTGTTTTGCAGCAAGTAACCATTTAGATGAATTAACTCTGGTACCTTTGTTAAAATTCCAATCATGTTATTTAATAGTTTCACTTATATATTATTTCTGGACCCCTTGTTACAATGAACCATGGGGATTCTGTGGCCTCACATAACCAAGGTGTTCAGAACTTTTTAGGATGAGAAATAAAAAAAGAAAATTAAGAAAAAAACCTTTATATAGATAACCTGAGCCCTTCTCTCATTCTATTGCTTGGTAGTAATTTAGTCCCCGGCTAATGTATTACTCATAATTTATTGCAAATTTATTAAATCTTCATAGCTCAGAAACCTAGTAGCTTATGGATGATCCACTAATTAGTGGAATTAGAGGATGATACTGTTTCCCTTGATTAATTGGCACATGTGGAGACTGGGTGCCCTCTGAGGCCTATCATTTGCATATTAAGTTACTACATATCAATATGCTAAAATCCAAAGGGCTTGGGGCTCCACTACCCACGTGAAGGCAATGTCCTTTGGATCTAATTAAATCACTATGCTCTTGCCACTTTCCCTTTTCTACTCACACTGGCACAATTTTCCAAGGAGTAACCTAAAAGTTATACTACCCACATGAAGGCAATGTCCTTTGGATCTGATTAAATCACTATGCCCTTGCCACTTTCCCTTTTCTACTCACACTGGCACAATTTTCCAAGGAGTAACCTAAAAGTTAAAAAATGAATAAACAACTAATGTATATGTAGCAATTTATCATTTGCAAATTCCTTTCACGTATATTATCCTGTTTAACTCACTTAGAACCCTCTTGAGGACATACAGTTTTATTCCCATTTTGCAAATAGATTCTCAGATTGATAGGCATCACAGTTTACAAGGTAGTTATTGATCAAGCTGGGACTCACACCCGGATCTTTTTACTCCAAGGTCAGAACTATCTTTGCTATGCCGTGATATGTCATTAGAGAATTATCCTAAATTAAATAATAAAAGACATCAAGAAAATGTTACTCCTCCAACACTAGCCATGTTCTATACAAATGACTATTATACTCATTGCCTTTCAGGAAAGGGGTAGGTTAAATGGAACTAGTAAAAAGAGAGCTAAAGCACACAAAGGAAAAACAGAGTGTTCAGGGAGAACCAGTATTCAGGAGATAGTACCTTTTGTAATTCCTCATCCCAGGATTTCAAACACTTGATTGCAATTCTAATTCAAATGTCAGCTGAGCTGTGTGGTTGGGCAAGTTGATCATTAATGTCTCTTTGCTAAATTTATGTGATTAAAAAAACAAAAAACAGCAAACCACTTTACTGGGTCAAAGAAATTTGCAGGTGAATACCTTTGCTGGGTATTTGTCAGATCTGGACACAAATAAGGTAGTTATTTTAGACAACAGGTAGTTCCAGTAGCCAAAAGCTATGCAGCCATCTTCTGGGCACCTGTCACAAAGCATATTATCTTTGCTGGATAGAAGCAAGAGAGTATATTTGAAAGGATTTAATAAAGGTTCTGAAAGACCCTCTTGGTAGAAATGCCTATTATTGTTGTCAGTGTTATTTAAGAGCAGCAGGAGGGAGGCATTTCAAATGGAAGTTCAGCTTCGATTCCCAGAAGCCCCACCAGATCAGAACTGCTGTGGTCTTTCAGCGATCCGTGAAACTGGCCTCCGGAGGAGGGTGGAGGGAGAAGGCTGAGCTGCCTCCCGTGCTACTCTTGTTGCTGGCTCAGGGAACCGTCCGGGGGAACTGTTTTTCAGTTTAGTTACTGAGTTGCTTCTCATTCTGGTTGAATTCCCCAAGGCTGAGGCCCCCCTTCACTGGCAGCAGGGGGAAGAAAGTTATATTAGCCCCCCCCAGTGGTGATAGACACTGTGAATGTGCTTCAAGCCAGACTTCCCTGAGAGGGCAAAAAACAGACAAAGCAAAACGAAACAAAAACAACTTCTGCTTTTCTTCGTGTCTCACTATGAGTTCTAAAGGAAGCCCCAAATCTGAAGCTGTAACCCATCCTGGGAGGAGATCCATCTCCAATCTCTGAGTTGCATGGAGAGAAATGAAAATTGGCATAGTGTCCTCCAGTTTCTCCAGAAGATAAAATTGTGTGAGGGTGGCCAGCCTGTTGTGATCTGGTGCTTTGTAACTCATCTTCCACTGCCTGTTCTGACTTTAGGGGGTTGGGAAACACATCTGCATAGAAATGACAATATGAGATCTTATGAGAAAACCCTGTTGCTTAATGGCCTATAACTAGCTTTTCTTCACTACCGCTGTCTTTCAGCTTCTCTCAGTCCCTCTAAAATAGCATTTGCCTCTTGGTGATGCCAGCTCTCTCACCTCGTTAAGCTGCTGCTGCAAAGGAGACCCTGGGATTGATGGCAGACAGGTTTAATGTGGCTTGCACAGAGCAGTCAGGTTTGGCGTGTGGGAGGCTGCTGGGGAGATACTACCGCAGGCTCAGACAACCAGCTGATTGAAGTGGCTGTGAACTGACAGTTAATGGGGGAGCTTTCTTTGATAGTGGTTTCATTTTGGGTGCACTGGATTTAAAAAAAAAATTCTCTATGTGCTAAAAATGAATAATTTTGTTTGCTTGCCTCTTATTAACAATTGAATTCAGGGTATTCCAGAGGCATTATCTTGGCAGGCATTATATTGTCTGATAAAAACCTGGATTGATAATTCTTTAAATCCTTCCTCTAGGTTGTGCGTATACCAGACCCCAAGATGCAGCTGGAAAGATAAGCCAGCCATGTGCCAGAAGTGCCGTTACAGTTACTCTGGAAAGATATAGGTGGTGGGGAACACCAGATGAAAGCTGGCTGAAAGATGTCAGCTGAAAAACTTAGGTATACCAGACCCCAAGATGCAGCTGGAAAGATAAGCCAGCCATGTGCCAGAAGTGCCGTTACAGTTACTCTGGAAGGATATAGGTGGTGGGGAACACCAGATGAAAGCTGGCTGAAAGATGTCAGCTGAAAAACTTAGCATGCTGATTTGCGGGTGCCTAAAAGATCAACACATGTACCATTAGCACTATGCTTAGGGAAAAGGAAGAGCACAACTGGACTTTCAGGGGAGTACCAGGCCCCAGTGTGTGTTCCCTACATTTGAATTGGTACAGAAAAACCACCTTTCTGAATTAAAGTAAAATAAAAAATAATCTCCAAGGTTTGCTAGGGCTCCCATGACAAAATACTGGGTGGCTTAAACCACAGAAATGTATTTTCTCACAGCTCTGGACATTGAATCCGCTCCGGGGATTCAATGTCCCTATGGGGAGGATGGCTTGCCTCTTCACACTGTCTTCCTTCTGCGGCTTCTGGGTCCAATCACCTCCTCTTACAAGCAGGCCAGTCATGTTGGATTAGGGCTCCCTCTAATGACCTCATTTAACTTGATTACCTCTTTGAAGACCTCATTCCCAAATAAAGTCACATTCTTCAGCACTGGGAATTAGGACTTCAACATATGAATTTGGAGAATACAATTCAGCCCATAACACTCTTCAAGGGACAGAAATCTTCAGTTTGGCATGGGACATGTTCAGCGAGGCAGCGTGGCCCAGAGCTGAGATACCACCTCCCTGGACACTCTCTATTCCCTTTGCTACTGGAACGTTTCATGCTCTCTCTCTCTCTGAGTGGGGGTTCCATCATTCATAGCTGGATCATCAGGGTTCCTTGCTATTCTACCTAAATTCCAAACTAGAATAAGGCGATGAATCCAACTTGTCGGATTCTAATAACAACAGTAAAAGAAATAGTAATGACAAAATTATAACAGCGACTACCTTTTAGTGAGTGATTACTGCTTGCCAGTCTCAATGCCAAGTAAGTCCATGTATGACTTCATTTAGGCCTCATTCAAACCTCATTATGAGGTAGGCACAGTTATTACCTTATCATTACAGATGTGGAAACCAAGGCACAGGGGGGTTTCCACATCTAAGTAGCTTGTCACACAGTTCGTTAGATGCAGAGTTATATTCTGCCTAAAGCCAATACCCATGCTCTGAATGACTACATTTTATTGTATAGAACAACCCATTTCCTATATAAGAGTTTTAAAACAGTCTTTTACAAAGTTACAAACCCTCCACTTTTCCAACCCAACTCATACGTTATACTCTATTATATAGCACAGATGTACAACATGTAAGTAGAGGACAGGGGTGTTGAACCCTGCTTATGCTGCCTCCTCTCTTTCTTCTTGGTGTATCCACCAGTTTGAAAACTACAGCCCCAACTCACGCCTCAAGCCCTTATACTTTTAAACTCCATGCCTTGAATGTGTTGAACCCTGCCTCATCTGTTACGATTTCCTTTTCCTCCCTATAACCCCTATGTTGCTATCTTTCTCATAAGAAAGAATCTGGGGCTAAAATCCACAAGAACTTACCCAGTGTACTGTACGAAGCCTGTGGAATAGACTAGACTATTAGTGGCATTAGGAATAGTGATGAAAGACATAACTAGGCCATATGAAGCATAGAATATTGTAGATTACTGCTAAGGAAAATAGAAGTATCTATATCAGGAGACAATTCTAGAAGCTGTGTCCTAACTACATAGCGTGGTTTGTTGAGGAAGGAGAGGAAACTGGCAGCTATGAGCCCCCCTGTAGGTACAACGCTGGGTGCTCTGGAAAATAGAAGTATCTATATCAGGAGACAATTCTAGAAGCTGTGTCCTAACTACAGAGCGTGGTTTGCTGAGGAAGGAGAGGAAACTGGCAGCTATGAGCCCCCCTGTAGGTACAACGCTGGGTGCTCTGCAGGGGTCTTATTTATCCCTCACCACAGCCTATGGGGAGGCCTTCCCTCCTCCTGGCCTCACTTGCACCAGCTCCCCCTGACAATAGGAATGCCGAGAAATTGATCTCATTCAAGGGGAAAAGTTGTATCATTTGGAGACAAAAATAATAAAAGCACTTAACGCTTCACTTGCTGAATCCTGTGCAAAAAAACAGGCTTTGCAGCCACCCGTCTGCAGAAACAAATCCTGCCACAGAATATTATCTTTTCATCCTCGCCGCCATATGTTCATGCAATCTGTGTTTCACAGTCTATATTAATACACTGAGTCAGAGGCAGTGGGGTTCAGTGGGCTGAGCAACAGCCTGGAAAATTGAGGGGTGTGAGTTCTAATTCCATCCTTCCCCCTAGCTTGCTGGCTGACCTTCAGGGAAGCTGTGTCAACCTCACCTCAACATCCGCTTCCTCCCTACTTCTCATGCAGCGTTTACAGTCTGAGCAAACTGCAGAGAAGTACTAATAATGTTGGCGTAGAATTCCACGAACATCTTTGAAACTTTTAAATGACTGCCTTTTAAAAACACTGTTCTGAGGCTGTCAAAGAACCTTAATGAAATTATCTGTATTCTTTAGTCATTTGTAATCTAGTTGGAAAATTAAATATATATTTATAACTTTTGTTAAAATTCAGCATCTCGATACTCACAGATAATTTTTCCCCTTAAAAGTTAGTTGTATTAGTCTTATATAATCAAAAAGACATCAAGAAAATCACTTTGCAACCCCATAACAATGTATTTATGCAGTACCTCAAATCTTTCATAAAATGAGCCAAAGTATGTGTGTATACATATATATGTATGTATGAATAAGTAAATTAATTGTGATTATGTTCATCTCAAAAAAATATAACAGGCTCAGAACCGGTTATTACTATATTCCTAGCAAGAGCAGAATTTGTCCCGTCCCCCCCTATTCAAGGACCAGAGAACCTTCCTCCCTCTCTTACTCCACTCCTAGGAAACCTGAGCAGGACACACCTGAAAACATTGGGCAAACAGTTGAGGTGGCATAAAGAGCTTCTATAAGGAGGTGATAATTCAGTTACAGTTGGAAATCATATGGTTTAAGAGAGTGTGTTTTTGAAAGCTCTTCTAGGTAAGAGGGTCACCATGTCTTTCAGAAAAATGGTCTCGTTATATGCACTAGAACTAGAAGAATGGTACAAGGGCTCTGAGATAGAAGCAAGAGAATTACTACATTCTTTGAAATTATACCATGCAGGCATTTGAGGCTGACATGGAAAATACAAATTTCCTAGTTCCTTTGTCCTGGCACAGAATTCACAGTGGTAACATACTTGTCATATAATAGCAAGAAAACTGGTGAATTAGTTATTGTCTCCAACATCCCCTTAAAGGTCATGTGTTCCCTTCAAATTGCCAAAGACGTATTTAGGTTTAGGTCTTTCTAAAGAAGAGATGAAAAATAAAAAGGAGATATATTGGTGATGGAGCCCCAGGGTGCTCAGAATGCAGTATGGGGCAAGGGATAGAACTGACAAAGCATCTCTGATTATCAGGTTGTTCTATGACAACAAAATGCTTATAAAAGTTTCCTAAAGAAATAGGCTCTGTTTTCCAACACAAGTGGTTGTAGCCCTTGGGGCTGGATGTGTGGAAGGTTATGGAAGGGACTCCTGTATCTACCATCAGTGGAGCTTCGTGGTTGATGGGTATAAGTTTTGACTGCTTAGGGGTACTAGAATTCTTCAAATAAATATTCTAGGATTCTCTTGCCTATCCTGGGGATCCTTACCCCACATAAATTATTCAGTTAATTTGAGTTTAATTTCTATAAAATATTTACAAAGAGGAGTGAGAATAGCATCAAAGTACTCTTAAAACAAAATTGGACAAATGTTGATGTTTAAGGTATTAATTTTAACCATAAATGGTTTTGGGGGGTACATTTTAAATAGGGTCTTTCCAAAAGGCTGAAGAAAATTAGGCTTTTGAGTTCTGGAAGGCCTCTGGCATCTGAAGAATGTTGGAATGACTTTTTCTTCAAAGGCCTATAAAGGGAAATTAGGGCAAAAGGGGTGAAGATCTTAAATCCAAAAAACCCTTGAACATTTTTCATGTGCTGGGTTAAAAATACTGTTATCTTCTATTGAGAAATACTTAAATAATTGTAAAGGTTTTAATTATATAAGTCCCCAACTTTCCCTTTCCCTTGTTGCCTTTTGGACTTCTATCATGGAAGTAACATGGACCTAAATCCAAATCTTTAGTGAATTACTTTCTGGGTCATAAGTATACTTGTCTCAGCTGTTATGGGAGATGTACTAGTCCGTCTCTGTTGCTTATAAAAAAAACCCTGAAACTGTATAATTTAAAAAGAAAGGAAATTTATTTCTCAAAGGTGCAGAAGCTGGTAAGTGCAAAGTCCCATTGCTGAGGGCCTTTTCCTGGTGGTGATTCTGCAGTGATGCAGGGTATCACAATGCAGATGGCTGAGCAAGAGAGAAAGCTAACCCCTCGCTTGTTCTCCTTTTAAAGCCATCAGAACCACACCCACGACCACCATTATACCATCAATGGATTAATCCATTCACTAGGGCACAGTCTTTACAATCTAATCACATCTTAAAGGCCCCACCTTTCAATTACCGTAATAGGATTTCCCACCCTCTTAACACTGTTACAGTGAGGATTAAGTTTCTCATACATGAAACTTTGGGGGACACAATTCAATCCATATCAGGGAATATCTTTAGAACATGAGTATCCTCTACCAAAGAATAGTCTGATCTAAGAATAGAGGTAAGCAACCAGCTGGATGTCAAGAGTGAATTGAAGTCCATGGGGCAGAAAGAGTGGGTCTAATGGGGGTAGATTCTCAGTTGTGTCAATCTGTCAAGCGAGAACATTTCTCCTCTGTAGGCATTAAGGTCATTGGGAAGTGACTTTTTGGACTACAGTAGAAGCTTCTCTCTTTTAGGATTATTTAGCCAAAATGATGCAGTCACTCATTCTTGGATGGGAGGCCTACTAGATCAGATCAGTCTTGCAGAACTCTGTATTTGCAGGTGCAGGCCTCAATCCACTGATCTCAGACACCCCATTGCTTTGCCAGGTCTTCTCTTCCAGTCAGACTGTAAATTTCCCAGTACTGATGTATGGAGATAATGATCTTGAGAGAGGTCACAGCTCTTCCTAAAGGTTGTCTTAAAGGGTAGTGTGTCTCCAGGTGAAATATTGGGCAAGCCGGTGGATCATGGTAGCCTCCATTTGAACTGGGTCATACCCCTGGTGAGCCTATTATATGGCAGTAGCTTGAATTTTTTCCTTAGCAGTAGCTTGAATTTTCTATAAAAACTGTTGAAAAAATGTCTGATGCTGGCCTTATGAGGGCTTTGGGTGTTTATTCACAGGACCTCACTTTTTTCACTTACCCAAAAGGCTAAGTAAAGGAGACCACTGACCTTCTCAAAACCAGTAACATTCATGTTGGAGACTGTGTTGGACTAACTCCAAAGTCTCTTGAGCTTCCTTATCAACCAAGCAGGCAAAGTATGGGTGCCATAATAGCAGCAACGAGAGACACTTTCTTTTGTGTTGTCAATAAAAGAACCTGGCTAATTCTGACTTATGCTCCAGATCTCAACTTTGATAGCATTTCCTCTGGAAAGTTTTATCCAATAACATGCACACTCGCACACACACACAGCTACCTGCTGGGTTAATTGTACCCTCCTTCTTTTCCCATAGGCAGTTAATACAATGGCTTGTTTAAATACTTCTCTCTTATACCAAACTGTAAGTTCCTGATAGCAAGTACCATGATGATTTTGTTTATGGTTGTACCCCTAGCACTTAATACAGCCTCTTGCATACAGTAGATCTTAAAAAATATCTGTAAAGGAATGAATGAATTCTGATACCACCACTATTTTCACGAGATGTGAACATGGTCTGCTGCGATATTTTAGTAAAGAGACTATCAGGAATAAACCAAAGCATGGGTAGAACAAATTGTAATTCTAGAGAAGCAAGAAACAAGAGAAACCCTACTCAAGATGCAAGGATTGAGCATGAGGTCAAGGTTTAGTACCAAGTTACAAAATAAGATATCAAAAATGTTAGGAAGCAAACAGGGGGAAGGGTGATGCCAAAGTCAAGTACAGAAGGCCTGGTGGCACAAGTTTCCAAGGACTAAGTGGAACCATGGGGTCAGGAATCAGCAGGAGTCAATCTGGTAACAGGATTTGGTACATGAGGAGGAAATAATTTTGGAGCTCTTTTAAAAGGCTGGGCTAGTGTCTTTCTCTTTGATCAAAGACTATCATGAAGGTAGTATCTAATAAATGCTGGACTCTGAAAAGAGAATGCCTTTTCTTTGCCAGGCATCTTAAAACCATATGTTTGGTTAAAAACACATTGCCCTTTCATTCTGATCTATATTTGGCCCCAACATTAAAAGAGCCTGGCTTTAGTACAGATGAGTGTTCTATCAGTGCTGCAGCTGATGTGTCCAAGAGGAATGTATCACACTCTTGCATTTTCCAAGTATTCTTTCTCTCTCCATTTGCCATGTTCATTTCAACTTCTCTAGCCTCTTGCTGAAAAAGTCCCTGAACATTCAGAATGTGATTTTTCATGTTCCCCATGGTAGTATCCCTGTACTTGTCTATCTGGAAGAGCAGGCAGGTTGATTTCTTCTCAACAGCATATCACAGAACTAAGTACCTAAGTGCCCAAGCATGGGGTAGTGGATGTAGGGCACTGCCCTTCAGCAAACAGCAGACCCAAGTAAGCTGTCTCCAGTAAAACTGTGCTCCCAGGCTGGCTGTACATGGCAGCCCAGATGCCAGAAGTGGATGGGGAAAAGTTGCAGAAATTCCAAGTAGGCAGGCTCAGAAAATAAAGTAAAAGAAAAGAAAAATAATAAACCTTCAACAAATATTCATCAAATATCTTGTGGATATGACATGCCAGCTGGGAATCAGGAAGAGGGATTGGGGGATAAAGCAGAAAACAAACTTAAAAAGCAGATGCACAAGATATTTTTAGACAGTTATATGTGATACAAAAGAAGTAAAATAACTGGGGTGATGTAAGAGGTGGTCAAGGGTGCAGGGTTGTTTGCTTTAGGTAGGGAGGTCAGGGGTGGCCTCTCACAGAAGGAGATAATTGACCTGAGACCTGCAAGGTAAGAATGAACCAACCATGGAAAGAACTGGGCAAAGAACATTCTAGACAGAGGGATCAAGAGGACCAAAGACCCTTTGGGAAAAGCAGGAAAGGACTACAAAAGTAGTAAGCAGGACAATGTGGTCAAAGCACAGTGGGAGAAGGGTCCCTGATGTAAGTATATGTTGGAGAGGTAGGCTGGCCAGATTCTGCAGGGACTTGTAGGCCAAGGTAAGAAATTTTGCATATTTCAAGGTCTTCCAATTTTATTAGGATTCCTTCATGCCTTTCCTTTTAGTCTCCAAGTTTTCTTTACGTCACGTTTATGGTTGCCTCTCTCCCAGTTGCCAGCATTTTGCTCAGTAGGTCACTGAGCTTTGATATCCTGAGGAAGAAAAAGTTGGGGAAAGGGAAAGCATGACTGCAGATAGTATTGCAGAAAACTCCAGATTGCTGATCCGAAAGGAATTTATATTTGGCTTATCATACATACATGTATATATAGAGAGAGATTATATTTTGTTTCATCACATTAAATTTGTCCCACTAATCAGTTTTGCTAACTAACATTGGTCTGGTTCCACTACACACTCATACATTCATATATGACCAGATGTGTAGAAAATGGCTCAGAATGAGAATTTGCCATGGACAATCAACCCAATAAGCAAAGCGGTTGCACTACTTCTGCAAAAAAAAAAAAAAAAAAAAAAAAAAAAAAAAAAAAAAAAAAAAAAAAAAAAAAAAACAGAATAAAACAAAACAAGTGCATATAAGGAAAAAATAGGCAGCAATGGGATGAGAGGACCTGAGATGAAAGCACAAAGGACATGCCCCACAGCCCTCTCTGCTGGAGGGTGGTTGAGATGCAGTGGTAGAGAGGAGGCTGTGAGTCAGACTGAAAGAAGATCAAACCCCAGCTCTACCAATCACCAACCAGTTCTATGACTTTGGGCAAATTGCTTCAATTCTCTAAACCTCACTTTCCTCATTTGTAATGTGGGGTTAAAGGTGGCTTTTGCATAGTGTCTTGGCAAGGTTAAATTAAATAACCAATCACCAACCAGTTCTATGACTTTGGGCAAATTGCTTCAATTCTCTAAACCTCACTTTCCTTATTTGTAATGTGGGGTTAAAGGTGGCTTTTGCATAGTGTCTTGGCAAGGTTAAATTAAATAATAAAGCATTTTACACAGAGACAGTATACAATAAGCATTTAGGAATGGTTTTTACTATTATAGTATTTTTTCTTACATTCCAAACTGATTTTGTCTGTTTGTTACTTCTACATATTTTGCTGTCACCTTCTCCACATCACAAATCTTGATCATAAGAGAATAGGCCCTAAACAAGCTTATTGAAACTCATAGAACACTAGGACTTCTTGAATAAGCAGAAGGGACGGGAGGTAGAAATGAACTGGAAACCAAATGAATGAAATCTTACCATTTGATAAAATCTTGTCTTTATAATATGATTTGTTAGATATAAGGACAGCTGTATCTGGAAATTCACATCATTTCAACTAGGGCATCTTTATTAATAAGACTGATTCAGAAGAGATCAAAATGCTCCGGGACTTGACTAGTCTCAAGATTTTCTTTATTTCACACTCATGTGCTAGGGTAAAATGAACATCGCCTTTCTGCATAGCTCAGTCAAAGGTTTCACCTATACATAGATGTACTTTCTCTCTGAGCTTGCTTCTTTACACTCTCCCAAATGTGAAGACCTGGGACAGACCCCTGAAAGTGGCCCTCCCATCAGCCAGCATCCTGTTTGGAGGTGCCTAATTAAACACAGACACACACCCGGTAATGTATTACCTATGAAGCTGGCTCGTTCCATGTTTATCTCTCTCCTACTCTGCCAGTTCATTCATAAACTTGTATCACATTTAACTACCAACTTGTCAATTTGAATCTAAGCCTGCTTTAAACATTGGTTATACAGGAGTTATTTTAAAAATTATTTTTGTAATTTTTTTATTAAATTACAATGTGCATACAGAGGAGATTTAAAATTTTGTAATCTTGATGACTTTCCACAGAGTAAATATACTTGTGTTACCCCATCACATGTCAAGAAATAAAACATTACTAGAAACCCAGAAGCCTCACTTCTGCTCAATATTACTTCTCCCAAAGTAACCACCATCATAATTACTCTCACCAAAGAGAGGTTTCCCCCTTTTATTTCTTTAAGTATAAATGGGATCCCACAGTACATACTCTATCATCTTTGACATCTTTCACTCACTGTTATGTGTGCATTCTATGTACACCATCATGCCATCTGCAAATAATGGCAGCTTCAGCTCTTCCTTTATAATTTTCACAACTTTCATTATTTTTCTTGCCTTATTTTATTATTATTTTTTTTTTTGTCTTTTTCATGACCAGTAAGGGGATCACAACCCTTGGCTTGGTGTTGCCCGCACCCCGATCAGCCAGTGAGCGCACCAGCCATTCCTATATAGGATCCGAACCCGTGGCGGGAGCGTCGCTGCGCTCCCAGCGCTGCACTCTCCCAAGTGCGCCACGGGGCCGGCCCTTTCTTGCCTTATTGCTCCATCCAAGAGATTCATTGTAATATTATTAGATGGGATAGCAATGTCCTTGTCTCATTCCTGCTTTCTACAGGAAAATTTCCAATGTTTTATTATGAAACATAATGCTTACTGTAGACGTCTGATTAACACCCTATATCAGATTGAGGAAATTTCTTTCTATTCCTAATTGCTACGAGTTTTTGTCATGAATGAGCATTAACTTTTAATAAATCCTTTTTCTGAATATATATTAAAAAAATCATATAGCTTTTCTTCTTTATTCTGTTAATACGATGAGTTACACTGATTTTTTCAAATGTTAAACAAACTTGTGTTTCTTAGGAAGAAACTTAACTTGGTTTGAGATGTTATCTTTTATATATGATACATAAGTATATATGAGGGCACTTCATAAAGTTTGTGGAAAAATAGAATTAAAAAATAATATGAGTCTTTTCATAAACTCATACCCTAATTGACGTATGCGTGTATGTATACACACACACTTTTAGATATATGAATTTGACATGCTAATATTTTATTTTAGAATCTATTTATAAGATAAATTGGCTTGTTATTTCACTTTCTTGGGCTTTTTTTTTTTTTTTTTTTTTTGGTCAGGCTTTGTTATTGAGATTATAATGACCTCAAAAAAATGATTTTGGAAATGTTCCCCCTTTTTTGTATTCTCTGGAAGAGTTTTTCTTTTGGATTTTTATTCCTTGCCTAAATGTTTGCAATAATTCACCAAAGAACGGCTTGCAGTTTACTGTGTAGAAAGATTTTAATTATACATTAAATTTCTTAAATAGATACTGGGCTATTTAGATTTTTCTGATACCTCTTATACCAATTTTGGTAAATTGTTTTCCAAAGAAGACATTTTCATCCAGGTTTTCAGATTTATTGGCACAAAGTCTGTGCTTAGATTTTCTAGCCTTTTAGCAGCTGTTCCTTGCCTGGTTTCTTGGTGTCTTGCCCATACATATACATCCTGGACATTGACATATGCCTTTGGGAAAAAATTCTTTCAGATCCCTGGATCATGGCCTCTCATGCTCTGGCTGCTTTGGTAGCACTACATTCTTTCTTTGTTTTTGTTTTGTTTTCGTCTTCCTAATTCAGGGACTGCTGCTTTATCTTTGCCCCGTACTGTGAATCAACACATGCTTACCCCAATGGCTTCCCTTTCTTCCATCTTGGCCCCCAAGCCCCGCTATCTTGGTTGCTTTCTGATGAAAAGAGTTTTCAGGGTTTTAAAAATTTATTTACTTATTTAGCTTTTGCTTTTATGCTAATTATCTTGATTTAATCATTGAACAACATACATCAAAACATCACATTGTTCCCCATAAACATATGCAATTATTATTTGCCAATTAAAAATAAAATATATTTTAAAAGAATATCTTCAGGTATTTATGCAGATAACTAATCTGGGTAAATCTGAAATAATTGTTATGGTCAAGATTCTGATCCCCGTCAGGACTAAATAAGAGGATCCCCTTTCAGAATTCTGCTTCAGTGAGGTGTTTTCAGTGAGTGGTTTTTTGTTTGTTTGTTTGTTTTCCTTTCCTGTCTGGGAGGCCTACTTATCACATATACCCTCCCAGAACACCAGAAGCAGCCCTTTCTATTTGTGGACTTGTTTGACTTGCTTCAAGAAATTATAATATCCATAGATCTAAAGTTACACTACAGCTCAAAGATTATGCAGAGTACATATATCACAAGAGTTTCCTTTAAAAATTATCATTATACTTAAAGTTTTGGCTTATTAAAAATCAATTTTTGAACACTTTTTCAGTGGCAAACCTTTCATGCAAGGTCCATTGTGCACTTACTCACGCCCTTATCTTGCCCTGGATCACAGGCTGACCTTCTCCCGTCCACCTCCTCGCAGTTCACATTGGCTCAGGCCCTCAATCAACCTAGATGCAGGGTTGCCAGCTGCCTCTTCAGCAACTCTTTGCCCAGTTTCCAGTGTGGCTCAGGACCTTCAAAGGCCCTCTCCCTCTTCAAGAGTGAGACCTCAGGGGTTCTGTAAATATTTCCATCCTCTGTGCCCAGGTGCCTAGGGGACCTCTCTTTGCACTGCCTCTTTTTATTGAAACATGATTGATTGTACAAATTTTGGGAGTACAGCATTGAATATTAATACTTGTGTGCAATATGTTATGCTCAAATCAAGATAGTTACAATATTTATCACTACACAATATATTCGTTTTGTGTGTGTCATTTATCTTATAAATTGTATTTACTTATGTGTGCAACATGATATTTTGATATACTACATATTGTGGAATGGCTAAATCAAGATAATAACATATCCACTACTTCATATACAGTCATGCTCCACATCATGATGGTTCTGTCAATCATATATGACGGTGCTCCCATTAAAGTAAAATGGAGCTGAAAAATTTCTATGTCTTAGTGATATAGTTGCCCTAACATTGTAGCACAATTACTTTACCTTTTTTATAAATTTAGTATGGCCTAAGAGTATAGTGTTTATAAAGTGTACAGTAGCATATGGTAATGTCCCAGGCCTTCACATTCACTCCCTACTCACTCACTGACTCACCCAGAGCAACTTCCAGGCCCGCCAGCTCCATTCACGGTAAGTGCCCTACTCAGGTGTACCATTATTTTTATCTTTTATACTGTACTTTTACTGTACCTTTTCTGTTTACACATGTTTAAAGACACGAATACTTACCATTGTGTTACAATTGCCAACAGTATTCAGTACCCTAACATGCCATATAGGTTTTCAACCTAGGAGTAATAGGCTATACCATATAGTGTAGGTGTACAGTAGTTCTATCCAGGTAAGCACACTCCTATGATGTTCACACAATGACAAAATCGCCTAACAACACATTTCTCAGAACATATTCCTATCATTAAGCAATGCATGACTATATTTATGTTTCGTGGTGAGAATATTTGAAATCTACTCTCAGCAATTTCCAAATATATGATACATTGCTATGAACTATAGTCACAGTGTTGTACAGTAGATCTCCTGAGTTTAGTTCTTCTATCTAATTGAAATTGTGTATCCTTTGACCAAGATCTCCCCAATCTCATATCTACCCCCACCACACACCTGATAATCACCATTCTACTTTCTGCTTCTATGAGTTCAACTTTTTTAGATTCCACATAAAATTGAGATTATTACACAATATTGTGGATGTTTTTAAAAACCCAGCTTTTATAATGTTTCTCAGCAGGAAGGTTAATATAATACCATTTAGTTTGTCATACGTAAAAGTGAGAAGTCTCTGCATGGCATTTTTATATTGACTGTGATGCTCTGTTCAATCAAAATGTGTTAAATATGAGAGCAGAGTGTTCAGGGGATGTTCTATTTAAGAGTTTGACTTAAAAATAGTCTTGACTTCAAACTCTTAAAGTATTTAAAAACTTCAGAAGAAAACCACACTAAAGTTGATTTAACAAAGGATTTAACTGAATTGAGTAGGTAATAATGTCACTAAGAACTCAAAAGTAAAATTTGCTCTTGATGACCCATCTGTGAATAATTGAGAGGGGTCTGCATGAACAGAGTTCCTACGACAGTGTAGATTCTATTAAATTAAAACTGCTTTTTGAATGCTGTTGAATGTTTTTACTTCTTAAAGCTGAGGTCTGATTTCATCTTAAGTTTCCAGTCACATTACAAGGGAAAAGTTGTTGGACTCTAGAACCAGAAAAACTGATAGATATTTTAAATGTCACTGGATGTTCTGTTTGTGTCAGCATGATGTAGTAAAAAGAATATTGCACTAGTATGAAGGTGATCTGAATCACAGTTTGGTGCTTTGAAGTGTCACAGTTGTGTGACCTTTGGTAATTTACTTCCTCCTGCCTCATTCCCCATGCCTTTACAATATCAAAAGCCTTGTAGAGACCAGAAATTCATATCATAACCCTCAGTTCTCCACTTGGGAGACGGAGACTGTTGATCCCAGGCCCCCATATGTGAATACCTAATTAAGACAAGTCAGAGCTCTGACCCAGATTAATCCTAGGAATGTTTTTAGCAAACTACATTTCATAGATATTTATTGAGCACCCACCATATGGAAATATTTGATTAGGTCTCTCAGAGATATATGTGAGACAAAATTTGGGAGTTTACTTTCAATAGTCAAGGAGACAAGGCAAAATAAGAACCATATGAGTTATAAGAAAGGTCCTGAGAGTACTCAAAAATGGAACCCATACCTGGTTAGAGAGGTGTAGAGAAGAGGGAAGGAAAATTAGGATAGGCTTCATGGAAAAAAGTGGTATTTAAGATCAACCTTGAAGCAATAGAGTTTTGATAGGCAGATATGGGGAAGGAAAGGCACATAGGGGAGCTAATCAGGTGGCACAAATAACCTGAACAAATGCGCAGCAAGAGGGAACGTGGTTCGGTCCAGCAGACCAGAGAGAGGCACTATACCATGAGGGTTAAAGAGCTCTTGCTCTGGAGCTACAGTTTTGGGTTCTGATTCCAGCTCTGCCACTTAAAAGATATGTGAACAGTATCTCAACTCTCTGGGACTCAATTTTTTTATTTGTAAAATATGGGTAATGATAACTCTCACAAAGAGCAATTGCAATTAATAACTGAGATAATTTATAAAGTATTTGCCACAATGTAAAGTACCCCATAAATTGCAGCTAAGATTATTTCAGGATTGGCAGATCAAGGTACCTGGGACCTCGGGGACTTCTGAATCCACCATATTTTGTTTCCATCGGAAGAATTAAACAATAAGGGGATGGGGTTGCAGGGAGCTGAATACTTAGCTGCTGAAATCCCCTTTAAAGTTTTGAATTGATTTTGTTTCCATCGGAAGAATTAAACAATAAGAGGATGGGGTTGCAGGGAGCTGAATACTTAGCTGCTGAAATCCCCTTTAAAGTTTTGAATTGACAATCACCCAAGGGTTCAGTGTGAAACGTGAAGCTGAATTTCAAATAGACAAAACTGTCACTTTATTGATAACGATGCATGTATCCAAAGAAATTGTCTTTAATTGCCTAGGGTCGATATGTTCTTACTTTCAATGAGAGCTAATACCTCACCTTCAGTCCTTCAACTCCTCAGCAACACCAGCAAGGACATTCCTCCTGAGAAGAGTTTAGCACAAATTCTAAATGCCTCAACCAGGAGCAGCTTCCTTCCCCAGAGGGCCCCTGGCAAGAGTCTGGAGTCAGAAATTTGTCATTACCACCAGCCATCATCCTCATTAAGTACTGTGGGAAAACTATATTAATGATTGTTTTTAATACTACATTGTAAATCTGTGGATTTGGTTAGGCATCATTTTCTTCTTAAGGAATCCCTGGATTTTTGAGGCACCAAGATAACTTCTGGGAACCTGTTTCTAAATAAACCTGTTACAAGGAGACGTATTTTCCCTCAGGGAGAGAGAGAAACACTTTGAAGGCAGTTGGGAATTTTCCCAAAGGCTTGTCTAAGGACTGGTTCAGACATTCTTGGCAAAGTAGGATCTTCTAAGAGCTACCCACAACCTCAGATCCTGCCAAATGCTCTCTGGAGGCAGTGGTCAGGGCAGATGAAGAGCAAGAATCTCTAAATCTCCATAAGTGCAGTTTAGTTTCAGATTAGATCCGAGAAGGTAAAGTAGCATCTCTTGGGCAAGTGCCCATTTAAGTGAGAATAGCTTAATCAGGACATGCAGATGTCTGTTAGTTAAGGAAAATCTCTTCAGGATGGGCTTAAGCAAGTAAGATCCCAGGGAGTTAAGAGCACACAGTCTGCCAGTCATGTGCTCACGGTTTACCTGATTGTCAGAGATAAAGGTCAACCTAACAATAGGAGCAGATCAGCAGGAAACCAGCATGCAAAGTATTTTCTATTTGCAGGTGGACACCTCAATTAGGGGGAATAGAGTTTCATTCTGACTTCTCCATGAGTGGGGGAGGCACTGTCAGCTCCCTAGCTCCCAAGAAAAGTGTGTGCAGTGGGTCTAGAGGAACAGCCAATCCAGATGAAATATTCTGAAGAGAAGTCAGAGCCAAACTGAGGAACAGTGAGAACAGACCCATAATTCTTAGCCCAGCAGACTTCCCCGGACTCTTCCCGGCACTCTCTGACTCGGGCTCCCCTGTAATTAGCTTATCTGCTGTAGTGGGTGGAAACTTCTTCCTTCTTCTTCCAGGTGTTTTTTCATATCTTTCTCTGTTACTGAAATGCCTCCTCCCTACCCCACCCCCAATAAATGCTCACCTTCCAAATTTCATTTCAAGTGAATTTTTCTCTTGAACCTTATAACTTAAAATGACCTTTTCTTCTTCTGAGCTCTTCTTAACTTATGTTGTTCACCCATGCAATTCACTGAGTCCTTTCTTATTGCATCGTATTATTCTTATTTGAGTGTATGCTTATCTCCCTCCGCTAGACTATAATATTGATCTGTTAAAGCACTAATATTGACAAATGTGTATGAGCAGTCTGTTAAAGCAATGGGTGCGAGCATTTTATTCTCACCTTTAACATAAGCCTAAACATTCAAGATAGATCTTTGTCCAGTTTTCCAAATGTGGACTACAGATCACTTGTATGAAAATTTACTGGAGAACCTTAAACATACTTTTTCTTAACTTTACCACACACCTACTGAATCAGAATCTCTCAAGGTGAGACCTGAAAATATGCATTTTAACAATTTTAGCACATTAAGGGTTTCTAGTACTTACTAAACTGTGAGATGATGGAATCATCATGTTTATGGTTGTAAAATGAAGCCCCCCAAAAAAAGACATGAATAAAACTAGAAACATTCCAGTTCAAACTTTGTATACAAGAGGAGAACTCTTTTTTGACTGTTCTACTCTCTCAACATATATCTTCTCCACTCCACAATTGTTTCTGTAACAGTGTGAGGTAATTATCAGCTTATAGAGGAGAAACTAACTCAGTCATCATGGTCTGGCTTTGTCAATGACAAAGTTTTTACAAGCACACACACTTTGACTTTGCTCCTTCAATGCTGATAGAATTATGACCCTTGGTGACGGGAAATGCACTTTTTTAAAGGAGCCAGGTTTTAATATAAAGGTGAAAGTAATAAAGACATGCACTCGGAGCTGAAAGTTTACAATGAAACTCAAAAAAGACACTAAATTTGTTTGCGAAGCTATTTATTTCTTTATGTTCTTTCTTTGTTTTTCTTCCATTTCTGTCTTTTTACAGCATATATCTACTATTTCTTCCTTTATCAACTAGCCAGATTATTGGTTCTCCTTTGTAATATATTCACTTTAGTTGAATTTATTGAGCAAATATCAATTTATTTCACAACTAATAGGGAAAATGTAATAAAATAATTTGTATTTAAAAATATTGTATATATTCATGATATACAACATGATTCGATATATATATATATATATATATATATATATATGTTGTGTAAAGAGTGTCACTTTCAAATTAGTTAACACATCCATCCCAACCTGCACTTTAGATCCTCAGAATATGTTCATCTGTAACTGAAAGTTATGCTCATATATGACTAACTAATCTTTGGCAGGGGCAACAATAATACACAGTGAGTAAAGGAAAGTCTCTTCAATAAACGATGTTGGGAAAATTGAAAAATATCCACATGTAAAAGAATGAAAGTGGACCTTTGTCTTACACCACATACAAAAATTAACTGGAAATGAATTAAAGACTTAAGTGTAATATCTGAAACCATAAAACTTCTAGAAGAAAACAGAAGGAAAAAGCTCCTCGACATTGGTCTAGGCAAGGATTTTTTAGTTATGACAAAAAAAGCACAGGCAACAAAAGTAAATATAAACAAGTGGGATTATATCAAACAAAAATAGCTTTTAAAAAGAAATAAAACATTACCTTCAGGAAGCAACCTGATGCAATGACAGGAACACAATGCTGAATCCTGAGATAACGTTAATGCCTGCTTGTTTTGTTCTACTTAAGGTATATATTTCCCCCTTACTTTTTATTTTGTCTTCTTAAGATGGGGAAACTAAGGCTGAGCTTTCATTGAAATCTCATTGCTGAATTTATTTTCATTAGTGGAACATCTCTTTTCCTATACAATAAACTGATCATGTGATAAATATCAAGTCATTTTGTGACATTCAATATCTGTTTCTAAGGTCAAAGAACATTCCCATTGCTATTTCATTCTTATATATCTCAGAAGTCATAGACTCAGCACCTGAAATAAAAACTATCAAAACCTGTGTTCTTATAACAAATTAATGCTTACTGAATTCCTGTTCTTCTGCTGCTAAGGATTCAAAGAAAAATTAGCCATGGTGCTGAAATGGATAAATTCAATGTCTCCTAAGGGAGATATTTACATAAACAAAAATTGCATTTCACTTTGAATGGAGATTTGTACAAATTCTTGTTTTAGTAGCCTTATATGACTACAATTGTTAAAATACTGAAATTCACTACTAATACTTCTATATTGACATGTCTACATTCAATATGCTTCTAGACAATTAAATGTGTGTGTGTTATGCATCTTCTTTTGCACCTGAATTTGATGTAAAGGAACTTTTTCTTAAAACCTTCTATAATTCAAAACTTGTGATATTCTGGACTAATTATACCAAAGTAAAGTAAATTAGTATTTTGTTTAAATAAAGTGCCACCTCTGTGTTATAAGAGCCTAAACACAGTTTATAGTTTATTCAACATGTTATCTCGAATAAATATGATACTTGACATTTTGTTAAATCATTTGGGAAATACTCATTATGGAAGGAATGTAAAAGGAAATATAAATGGTTGGTTATTGGAAAAGTCAGCTCAAACACGGAAATCATTTTAAAAATGCATTTTATACACATTTCAATATTTCCATGTACACAAATGAATGTACATTCATAGTCTATCTCTTGACTTAGAATCAAGGTAATTTTGGGGGGTATGGGTCTGCTCTTAGAGTTCTGTGCCATTTTTCTCTCACAAACCACACCCATAATAAATTATCTTCAGTTTTCTATTTTGTATTCTTTTGAGTGCAATGTAAACCTAAAGACCTGTGTAAGTAACCTAAATGCAATATTTTCGGTTGCTTTCATTTTCTTTATAGTTATCTTGCCCATATTTAATACAACAGTACTTTTTAAGCAGCTTCCCTTTAATGAGTATTTCCAAACTCATTAAAGGTTTAAATTAAAACCATTTCTTTTACACATATATTTCAGCAGTCTCTACGATATTAAATTACTTAATTGCGATTAATAGTACAGTTGTGAGAAAGAGGTTTGGTAATAAACACAACCATGCCATAGTAAGCATACATCTTCACAGTGGAAGAAGTGGGTCATCATACAGTATTAACCAATACTGTTCAGCACGCTGTGGGCATCCCTTTTAACAGAAGACTAAGGTTTTTGTTAAGCCAGAATGTGTTGGTTAAAAGGCTGGTTAAAAGACCAACCGCTGTATTTTAAAAATAAAGGCTGGTTAAAAGACCAACCGCTGTATTTTAAAATGTGTACATAATGTAAGACATTACATGGTTAAAAGGCTGGTTAAAAGACCAACCGCTGTATTTTAAAATGTGTACATAATGTAAGACATTACAATCTTATGCCACCATCTTTCAATTTTTGAAACTACAATTCATATAAAATTCTATTTCATTGAATATGTTATTCATTGTGCCTGAAATTCCAGAAGCTGACACTTGGTACCGTTGTTAATGTTTTGGTAGATAAAATGGTAGGTTCTCCTCAAAAATTTTATACAAAACATACAAAGTAGATAGAGAAAGCACAAGTTTTCAGTTTAAATTATACTTTGTGATCTAAAAAATATTAAGGATGAATCCTGTTGTAATGGCATCTTTAGTAGAATTTATGAGTATATGAAAGTGATATAGTATGGAGAAAAGTTTAAATTAATTGAAATATTGAATATAGTTTATGTACTTAACTAAATGGCAACTACTATTAATTGCTGCTTTATCAAAGTCTGTCTGAGTTTCCTCAGATCTAGTTTACACATTTCCCAACCTTTCCTCCTGGAGTCAGAATTCCCTCAATTTGGCTGACTTTGGTGTGGTAACTCTGCTGTATATTTTGTTATATGTATACATGTACATTACATGTTACATATAAATACATAATATGAATTTCTGTCACCTAGAACTGTGTCCAGAATATTATAGGATCTTAATCCAATAAATTTTAATAAATGAGTTGAAAAAAATAAACTTTGGACATGACTTCTTCCCTGGCTTAAAAATTCTCTCCAGGCTCCCAAAGCCTAGTTTTTTAGATTGTTTCTTTCCCTTATCGCCTAAAAATCTAATTTTTCCTCCTTAACTCTAAGGAATAGTAATAGGTCCTTGATTCCATGAAAGGTCACAGCAAAAATGACCTTCTAGCATCACTTCCTATTCTCTTTCAAAGAGGCAGTCAAACATATCCCTTGTTTTCCTATACACTGACCTCAATTGGGAAAATATTGTTATTTTGCTAATAATGTTGTGGTAATGCTATTAATTCAGTATCTTGAACAAAGTAAATATTTAAAACACATTTGAATAGATGGAACAGAGCATTTTTACATGTAATGACTTTCTGATAACACATATAAAGGGCATCATTTAATGACCAGTGGAAGAAGAATTGATTATCCAATATGCCAGGTGTTACGTGACAGATGACAGAGACACTACTAAAATAAGCAACCCAGGTAGGATTAACAAATCACTCCAGAGTCCCACAACCATTATACGGCTGATCCAGAATTCTCTTTCCATGACATCTCACTCTTTCTGCATTTTCAGAACGGATTGACAAATAGTAAGAAAAAAAAAAAAAAAAAAAAAAACCCACGTAAAATGTTGTACTTCCATATTTTTATTCATCAAAGTACCCCTTATCTGTCTTTTTAAAGACTATATTTAACATTCCAGAAATTGTCCTTCCCTCTCTCTCTCTCTCTCTCTCTCTTTCTTTCTTTCTTTCTTTTTTTGTTTGTTTGTTTGTTTGTTTCATTTGGTGAATTTTATGTATTTGGTCTCATGCACGCCCTTCCTTTAATAGTTAAGAGTGTGAGTGCTGTAGTCAGAAGACCAAGTCCCTCCCATTCCTGTTTCTCCCATTTCTTCAGTGATTTAGGTTAAGACACAGTTTTATTATCTATAACAATCATAATATTTTCTTATAAATTGTTATCAGATTTAAAATAACATAATAAGTGATAGCTATTTTATTATCATCTGACTCCCACGTTAGTATTACCTAAAGCATTCCTTTTTTAACCCCTCTCATGGTACAATGATTTCACAGTTTTCCTTATATTGTGTTTCTGTAATTTAAGTTGCTGTCTGTCTCAACAATGACACTGTAAACTACTTCAGGCCATGACATGGCCTGTTTCATCTTGCAGCCTCTGCATTGTTCAGCTCAGTGCCACACGTCCATTACTTGCTATATCACAGGGTTTGAGCTCACAAGTTTTGGAGACAGATAAAACTGAGTTAAAATTTCCATTCTACTATTTACCAGCATTCTGTTTTGGAACAAGTTACTCCACATTTCTAAGCCTCAGTTTCCTCTTCAATAAACTTGGGGTAACAATAGTTTACCTCATGGGATTGTTATAAGTTAAGATGTGCAGGATGACTGATGCACGAATGTTTGTAGGATGACCTAAGTGCTCGAAAGAGTAGCTACATGTTAGATATTCCATGAATCATTATTGAAATCAATTCATGTATTTGCATGGAAGATCCTTTTCACAATTTTAAAGGTGGGTCATGACAAGGAGAAAGGAGAGACATGGTGGGGGTGGGGGTGAGCTCTCAACAGGACCTTCTGTAGTCCAAGGGCTCATTTGTACCGACAGTCTGACCCTGTGCCTCAGAGCATAAGAACCACTTTGATCCAACCCCCTGACACTTGATTTTATTCTTTTCTTTGTGAAACAATCTCATTAGAGAAATTGTGCTGCTGAGAAAGCAGGTCACTCAGCTGGGGGCAGGCAAAGAAAGTCTTGCTCGGCTTAGTCATGACCTCCATGAAAAGTGAAGCGTTAGTAAGAGGCCCTGGGATTTGCAGCTTGCCATGGCCACGGTTTTCACCATAGGCTGCTGGGAGTTTGGGCAGAAGGAAGAGTAATGAAGGGGTCAACTGAACTGCTGCTGTGGGTGTTAGTATCAATTCTCCCCTCCTGGATCGTAATGAGCTCTTTTCCCATCTGGTGGGAAATCCCAGATGAAAGGAGGAAGCGGGTGCTGCACGAGTGATACTGGCCATGATACATTTAGAATAAACATCCAGCTGGGTGCTCATGATCTGCAGTCAACAACGATCTTATCACATTTCCTGCAAGAGTAGATGTGTTCATTAGGAATCTAGAACTGGCTTTGATTTTAGACTATTTCTTTTCAACCAATTTATATCATTTTTGTCTTGTTGTCTATATCAAATTTAATAGAAAAAAAAAAACAGAATAAGCATTAAGATTTTCAGGTTTACATCCTCATCTCATGTATAGAGATACAGAGGTCTAGATGACCTCTGCAAAACAAGCCAGGCAAAATCCCATAGTATCAGGGTGTTAGGTAGAGGAACATAGAGGTGTAGGTCACTGCTAAATCTCCTCTTATCTCTCAAGGTGGAAAATGCAAAAGTTAGCATCTAGGCCACTAACGAAATGCTTTGCTCCACTTTAAAGCCATTTGAACCTAAAGATGCACACAGGTGCCTGGTACACTCAGACTGTGGGTTATTAAGTGATCCACAGTTAAGAAGTGCGGATAAAGAATGCTAGTCCCATCTGTTTGGAGGTGGGTTTCCTCCTTCATATACCTCTCTTTTTTTTTTTTTTACTTACTGTAGACTGAGTTTCCCAATCTGATCTCCCTAGGAATGTACTGATTAGAAGATTATCTTAGCAAAGAAAAATTTTCTCTTTTCCTAAGTAGCAAATTAGCCACATCACAGCCATATTTTTACTCTTGAATATCCCAGTATCCCTCCTACAGGAGGTGTTCAGATAATAAAAGTGAAAGCATCCAACACTGTGCCCATAATAAATGCTTATTAGGTGTTTATTCTTGTCTTTTAGTTTTAGAGGCACAGGTTAAAAGGCTACATTCTGATTCTCAAAAGTAGATCTGTAATTTTGACTCATTGAGGTTATTTTCTTAATTCAACATGCAGAGAAGGGCCTACCACTGTCTTTCTTTACATCATCAGACCCAACTGTAAAATGAATGGAGCTGGTGTAGAGTCCCACCCCAAGCTACTGCTCATGAAACTAATCTGTACCCCTTCTAAATTCTCCCTTCTAAATTTTGTGCCCCTAGGCCCCAATACTTCACAAGACCTATCTTTTTTCTTTTTTTTTTTTTTTTGTCTTTTTTCATGTCCGGCAACGGACCGCAACCCTCAGTGTCGCGCCCGTACCGGA
>NW_007726466.1:142232-160736 GCF_000696425.1 Galeopterus variegatus
ACTGGTCTGTATGTGGGATCTGAACCCTCAGCGGGAGCGCCGCCGCGCTTCCCAAGCGGCGCACTGTAGCAGTGCGCCACTGGGCCGGCCCCACAAGACCTATCTTATGTGTCACTCGGAAAAAAAAAAAAAAAAAGCCTATGGTCAATTTATAGCCTTGGATAATAAACATTTAGTGTGTGTACCTATTATGTATCTGGCTCTATCCTTCTAGGAATACTGGTATTTTTAAGATTAGCATTGGAATAAAACTATGCTTAATTACAAAAGACTGAAACAAAAGATAGAATTTCAAGGAACTAAAGGGTGCAGGGTGGAAGGTAAACACTTAGACCATTGAAGTTATCATGAAGTTGCTACTTTTATTAGAACTAGCCTTGAGTATATCGGGAGGGGATCTTTTCTGTCTTTGTGATATTATTTTTTTATATATAAAACAAACTTGGAATTTCATAGTGTTTTTGAGTAGGAAAGGAATTTATAATAGACCTATTCAACAGGTGAAATTTACTTATCTAAGGTTATACAATTGGTTAATAGACCAGCTTCTGTAGAATACTCTTTGACTCTCTGCCAAGACTTTTTATAAACTATACCATGTTTCCTGTATTTTCACCTGCCTGCTCAGTAGATCCAGAGTTTTTTCTCTTCAAAGCCACTACTAAGAAACTAAAGGAGGGGATTTCTTCATTTTTTCACCCACTCCAATTCTGTGCAGAATATACAATTTGCTCAAATACCAGCTATCTGAGGAATGAGGATTGATGTAATAATGTCACAAATACAGATCCACGTGACCTTCTTAGCTTTTCCTGGATTGCAGCTCTCACCAATCCTTACAGTCCTTTCCTGCCTCTTGAAGTGTCTGTGCCTCTCCTCCTTGCTCTTTGGATTAGGGTTTTGTTAATAATGTCACAAATACAGATCCACGTGACCTTCTTAGCTTTTCCTGGATTGCAGCTCTCACCAATCCTTACAGACCTTTCCTGCCTCTTGAAGTGTCTGTGCCTCTCCTCCTTGCTCTTTGGATTAGGGTTTTGTTTTTTGTTTTGTTTTGACTAGTCTGCCCTGCTTTCTACTGTTTATTCTTGAGTTAATAGATTATATTTATTTCTCCATTTGGTACAATAGAAGATTAAGATGTTTTCCTGGTAGGCTGTAGTGTCAACTCCTCTATCTAGTTATATTCAGGGTCCACATTAATCAGCCAAGATTTCTACAGAACATCACTATAGCTAACAGTTACCACTAGCTTTGTTCAACTTCCTATAGTACACTAACATAGATATCAAAAATCTGCCCAGTAAACCATAAGTCAAACAGGAAAAGAAGGTACATTAACACCCTAACATTCATGACATTGGTCTTTTCTCCTGTAAATCCTTACCTCAGTGTTCCTCTCTTTGACCTTAACATTTCAAATAAAAATGCCTTAACGCTCCCTCTGAGTCCTGTTTTCTCTTCATCTCCTTTCATTGGCCTGTGACCCGGGATTCCTGGTTGCCAAGTATAATTCCGACACAATGTGGTCAAGTTCCCTGACTCTTCTGATCTATGCTTCTCTTCCTCTCACCTCGCTCCTGCATACCCCTCCCTCACCTACTTGCTCTCTGCAGGACTCTGTAGCCTCTCCTGTGGGGAGGGGGGGTCATCTCACTTGGATATAATTTAACAAATCCTGTAAAATATCTCTAGAGATTCAAAACATGCACTTAACATTTTAAAACAACTCCCCATCTTCCCCCCAAATCTCTGATTTTCATTAGGCAATTAAAGCTATTAAGTTTCTCACATTTACATTTTAGCAAAGAAAATGCAATGTAAGACTTTATCATAACGCACAGTCTTTGGGAAGGGAACATTTTTATAAATGTGTTCTCTTCATATCTGCACTGTTAGCTACTTAGGACTGTCTTCTTTTCTTTTTGCCTCCTTCAAGAGCTCAGTGAGGTGTTCTATGTATAGTGGTCTGAAATAAGTGCTTTTTGAATAAATTAATCATTGAAGAAGAGAAGCAAATGTGAATGCAAGGTGGAAGCTGAAGTCAAAAGAACCAGAGATTCCCAAGTTCTTCCATTGGAATGCAAGCTATTTAGTAAATGTTTTCCTTGGTTTTATTTAATTTTGATATATCATCCATTCATTTTGTCGTTCAGCAAACATTTACTGAGTATGTACTATATGGTAGCCACTTGTCCACACATGGAAAATGCAATTTCAAACAAAACAAAGATACTTCACTGCCCTCATGAACATTCTAGCTGCAGGAGGTGTTATGGGAAGGCAGATAATAATCAATTAGACACAATAAATAAAATTTGAAAGGATATTATTATCAAATAACAAGTACATGAAAAAATGAAAAACGTAGAGCAGGAAAAGGGTCTCAGGAGTATGTGGAATGAGCGAGATTGCTGTTTGAAATGGGGTTGTCAGCATTTCTGAGAGGTTGAGATTTTAGCAAAGACTCAAAGCAGGGAAGGGAAGGAGCCGAGTGGTCTTCTGCAGGAAGACCTCTCCAGGCAGACAGCACAGCCAGCACAAAGCCCTGAGGTGGGCCCCACCTATTCAGTTTAAAGAAGAGCAGGATGTCCAACGTGGCTGAAGCAGAGTGAGCAAGGGCAGGAGTACCAGAGGAGGACAGAGTGGAGGCCAGAGAGCTGAGGGGAGGAGGAGCACAGTCCTTCCCATGAAGAATGAAATACATAACCATGGTTGGGGGGGTGGGGCAGGTCCTCTATATGGGAAAGAAGAAGGGTTTTCCGGGTGGGGAGGGCCAGGCAGCAAGCTGCTGTGCATGGGAGGCAGGCAGGAGGGGGAGGCACAGACAGCAGCAGATCACAAAGGCTCACGCACATTCCTCAATGCACATCCGTGGTTTCAGTGCATGGTAAATATTTCAACAAGTCAGCCGCCATGGCCAGCTTCTCAGCAGGCCATTTTACTCTAGTGCTCTCTAGTTCCTTTTATGCCAACTCTTCCCTCATCTTCTTCTTCACCATCCCCATCTAATCTTTGTGGCTGGGAAGAAACTTTTGAGATTAATCCTCTATAGGATGCATGATTTCTCCTAAAGCATCCTCAGAAAAAGTGGTCAGCAAGCCAGCTTGAGTACCTTTCCCATAAAGGGGGCCACCATTCGGTCTGTCAATCAAGTAATCAACCAATAAATGAGCATTCATTTATACATCTATCTGTTTATTAATTTAAAAAACAGTTTGGGAGCATTTATGATTTCTCAGACTTTATCCTAAGCATGGGATATGCAGCAGGGAAAAAGACAAAGTCACTGTCCTCATGGAACCTGTGACAAAGAAGCCAATAAACAGAAAAACTAATAGAATTTCAGATAAGCAGCAAGTACAAAAAAGAGAAAAAAGGAAAGGCAAGAAAAAGTAATGGGAGATCGGCCTATTTTAGATCTGAGTGAAAAGAGGTAGGAAAACTTTTAGAAGTTTGGAGAATACCATTCTAGGTAGAGAGAATAGCACATTCAAGGTCTGGAGTCAGGAAATTGATAGGCCTTTGGCATGTGCCAAGCCTTGTAGTTTACAGTAGGACTGTAGTTCCCAACCTCTGATGCAGATCAGCATTCCTATGGAACATTTCAGAATTTCAGAGGAGCACACCACCACAAGATCTCCTAAATCTGAATCTCTGTTGATGGAAACTGAGTATTCCTGTTTTTCAAAAGGCGTCACCAGATGTTCATCCCAGTTTGAGAACCACTTCACTAGTGATCCAGTTGTGAACACAGCAAACAGTTTTTCTGTCCTCGGGGAACTCTGTAGTGAGTTCTCAATACTAGAAACTTGTTTACATACTCGTTGGTCCAAAACCATATCCCTGTGATTTCCTGTCCTTTGCCCATATGTCCTCTGAAACTACAAAGAAGTTCAATCTCACTTGTATGTGGCAGTCCATCAAGTACTTAAGGATAGCATTTGTTCCAGAGAGTTTCCTTGATCCCTCTGTGTGAGAAATATATCAGAGCCTTTACCATCCCAGTCACTGTCATCTAGATGTGCCTACATTCTTTTTTAAATGCAATGTCTAGGATTAACACAGAATTCCCCTTTCTGATCATAGAGGCAGTATCTGCTCATCTTTAGGTATCTGTTTTTTACATTTTCTCATACATCTCATGTAGCAGTTCAGCATACTCCCTGACAAATTTTTCTTCTTAATATACTCTAGGATGTACTGTGATCCTTCTCTGTTATTTTTTTGTATTTTCAATAATTCTCATTTATGTTATTCAGTTGTCTTTCACTGTTTTGTCCTTTGGACCTAAAGTTCTCCCTATATAGCAAGGTTAAACACATCTGGTTTGCCTTATAAAATCCATTCCATTGATTCAGTCCATCTTCTTTCTGTTTCCTGCATTAGGCATGTCAATATCTTCCATCCATTCATAAATAATATTATTCAGAAAAATGTTGATTGACCAAATTAACTGGAACACTCAATCAGTGGCATTCCATTTTTAGAATAAAAGGGAAATTTTAAATAAATGAGCCAATAACTGACAGTCTAATTAAAAAGGACATTAAAGGCATGTTTCAGGTTCAATTCATATTAGTTATACTCCGAAAACTTTTGCAATATCTCTGATCCATCATTCTTAAATACTTTTATTGTTATACAAGTAGCAATTATCAAAGCAAATACAGCCTTTTCATAGCACTTAATGCATACCAAAGCAGGCAGACCCTCCCCTAACATTTGTGAGTCTTGGAGCAAAAAACTGCAAATGGAGGCTCAACACCTAATATCTATATATTTAAAAGCTATAAAACAAACTAAAAAAAATTCTATCTTCTAACTTACAAATTACTTCAAAATGGCAGGGAAGTCAGATTTGAATTTAGAATTTTGGGATACTTGAATTCTGTGCTGGAATGTGGTAGCATTGATAGATGAATTCTGAACCCTGGCTCATTGCTAAATCTTCTCCTATTTCTATACTTGGCTTTGTCCCATAGCACAAGGAGCTTTGTGAATACATGTGTGGACACCCTAGCCCGTATGACCAAGCTACATCCATATTGTCCACAAACAGCTGTCCCTTGTCCCCCCTCTGGGTCCAGAAATACACACACCCAGGATGTTGCCCACCTTCCAAAGAATGAACCAGAAAAGAAGCCCAGGCAGAACCTGGCAGCTGGCTAGGAGCCACTTGGGCAGGGAGTTTTAGGGTCCCGTATATGTAGAGTGTGGTCTAGAAGTTTGTGGATCAGGTACTGGCTGTGGGAGGGCACGTCCCATTGGTTCCAGGAATTCCTTGTTTCATGAGAAGGAACATGGCAGAAGAAAGGCCAGAAAAGGATCTGCTGAAGTGCAAGAGATTTCCTAGCCTGTGTCTAAGTGCAATATAATACTAAGGGAGAAGAAGTAGAATTCTACATTTTAGAAGGATTTTAATTGCAAAGCCTAAAACAAAAAGGTTTCTGTTTTACCCCAATTTGGCACAACATTTAGTGAAACATAATTTCTAATGTACGTATTTTTAACGGGTATTGTGTCCCCCATATAAGAGACTTAATACAGAATTCTTCAAGACAACACCTTTTATTCTTACCTTATTAGCCTAGGTCATGTACAATGAAATAATCTTTTAAAAGTGTCTTCCACCCAAACCCACAATGAAGCAATGTCTTCTCTGTCCTTAAGTGGCCAAGTGACTATAAAGTTGCTTTGATCCTCTGGTAATAAGAAGGCAAAATTTGTGCAATCTGTAACATCCCTTTCAATCCAACAATCTCTGTCACCCTATACATTCACTGTTCTCCTAGAGGTCTACAAAACAGGTCCATTGGCAATTGTCAAATTTAATGAAAGGTACATGTAGAAGAAAGACAGGAGAACCAGAAGAGAAGCTGAAAATGGAAACCATAAGTATGGATGAAGTTCTAATTAAAATAAAGAAGTTTGGATCACAGCCATGGAAGGGGCCTAAGGTCATAAGAGTAAGTCTGCACAGATGGTGATAACAGAGCCAAAAAGCTCACCATTTAATTCCAGCTGAAAAGTTCAGTCGAGGCCAAAAAATTCAGATTAGGAAAAAACAAACAAGCAAATAAAAACCTTTAGTATCTCTTGCTAGTGTGAATATGGATCAGATTCCTAGGGATTCAGACCAGCTGAAAAGTTCAGTCGAGGCCAAAAAATTCAGATTAGGAAAAAACAAACAAGGAAATAAAAACCTTTAGTATCTCTTGCTAGTGTGAATATGGATCAGATTCCTAGGGATTCAGATTTAAGGTAGCATGGCTGCCCTACACAATCCAACCAGTAAACACTTAATGAGCACCTCATGCTGATTACCTTCCTAAGTGCTGGACAATAAAACAGAAAAGACAGGTGTCATGAGTAGAAACACAGATCAATTTAGGTAGTTCCCCTCTCCTGAAGAAATTTGGAGATACATAATGCTAAAACCTATCTTTTTAAAAAAATGTTATACATGTTTTAATGTAAAAATGAAGAAAGTACTATGAACATTTTAGAAGGGAAAGTTTTCCTCTGGTAATTCACAAAGAAGATGACATTGAGGTTTGCCTTAGAAAGCTAAGTAGGAATTCACTGGGCAGAAAAGAAAGGAAAAGCCATTTTAGGCAGAAGGGACAGTTTATAAAATGGAAACATGATGTGTTCAGGGAATGGTATAAATTTTCAGTAAAGTGGAAGATAATTGTGATAATAGTAATTCCCAAGGGATATACTAAGTATACAGTATATATCAGAAAATATGCTAAGCACCTCCCATAGATTATCTTGATGAAGACTTACAGAGGAGTAACCTAAGCAAAGTGACAGAATAGGAAATCTCAGCCCTTGTTCCCCACAGAAGCACTGATTTCACAACAACAGATGGACCTAAATACCTTTATGAGATTTCTGGAATTTAGTTAGGAAGTTGCAGTACTCCAGGTGAGCACAAAGCTGAAAATAATCACACTGAAATGGATAAGAAGAGCAATTTCACTTCCTCTGCATCAGCCTTTTCCTCAGGCCAACACAGCTTATCACCAGGAGAGAACACACTGGCTTACAACTTCTTCATCAAGTGAGGAAAGAGAGGAGTGGAGTGTACTTCCAACACTAGCTTTTTGGAGAGCTGCCCAAAGGGCTGTTTTCTGTCTTATCTCACCTACAGTGCATATGGAAATGGCATAGTTTGAATATCTTGGGACCCACTGAGAACACAGAAGTGAGGCGGAAAGCTTGCAGTTCAGCATGGTCAGGAGAAGGGATACAATTTGAGGCTTCTCCCTTGGGAGGGAGAGAGAGGAATGAAATGTGTATGCAGTGTTCAAGCTTTTCAGAGAGCTTCCCATGGGACTGATAGCTGTCACGCCTGACTCAGAGTGCTGATAGGGAGTCGACATACTTTAGATATCTGGTAGCTGCTGAGAACAAAGGAGAGCCAGTGACTTGCTACTGTAGAAACAGAGATCTTGCAATGCAACAGATAGATACCAGAGAAAGCAACAGGTTACAAGTTCCTGAAAAAGAAACCCAACATACCTCTCTATGTGAGAAATTGCACTCATAAGCATAGAGATGTCACTTCCCTCCCAAAATATTTCAGAGGCCCCTTGAATCTTCACTTTAACTGACTGGTGAGGATCTTTCCCTAGCAAAGCCAGCCTATAAAGAATGGGAGAGGTGGCTGCCTTTTTCAAGTACATGAAGCACAACTCAAAGTTATGAGAACACACAAAGGAACAGAGAAACATGGCCCAAACAAAAGATCAAAATAAATCTCCAGAAATCAATTCCAAAGAAATTGAAGTATATGAATTACCTGACAAACGATTCAAAATACTCATCATAAAGATGCCCTGTGAGCTCAATTAGATGACTCATGATCAAAGTGAGAATGTCAACAAAGAGACAGAAAATAGTAAAAACTAAATAGGAATTTTGGAGGTAGAGAATACAATAACTGAGTTGAAAAATCCACTAGAGGTGTTTAACAGCAGACTTGATCAAGCAGAAGAAAGAATCTATGAATTCCAAGACTGGTCATTTTAAATGATCTAGTCAGAGGAACAAAAAGAAGAAAGAATGAAAAATAGTGAAAAGAACCTAAGAGACTTATGGGACACTATCAAGCAGTATAGGCATTATGGAAATTTTAGAAAAAGAGGAAAGCGAGAAAGGAGAAAAAAGGTTTTTTTTTTAACTTCTCAATATACATTGTAGTTGATTTTCATACCCCTTTACCCATTCTACTTTTCCCCTCTTTTTCTCTCCCCCTCACCCCACTACATCATATCTGTTCACTTGTCTTAAAAAGTTCAAGGAATTATTGTGATTGTTGTGTCTTCTTCCTCACCCACCCTTTATTTGTTTGTATATTTATTTATTTATTTTTAACTCCCACAAATAAGTGAGAACATGTGGTATTTCTCTTTCTGTTCCTGATTTGTTTCACTTAGTTTAGTTTTCTCTAAGTCCATCCATGTTGTTGTGAATGGTAGTATTTCATTCTTTTTCATAGCAGAGTAGTATCCCATTGTGTAGATATGCCACAGTTTCTTTATCCACTCATCTGATGATGGACATTTGGGCTGGTTCCAACTCTTGGCTATTGTAAATAGTGCTGCAATAAACATGGGAGTACAGGTATCCCTTCAGCATGATGAATTCCATTACTCTGGGTATATTCCCAGCAGTGAAATAGCTGGGTCATATGGTAGATCTACCCGTAGTTGTTTGAGGAAACTCCATACCATTTACCATAAAGACTGCACCATTTTGCAGTCCCACCAACAGTGTATAAGAGTTCCTCTTCAGACTTCATGAATGTGACCCCAAAAGCACAGGCAACAGAAAACAGTTAACAAAATGGCAATAGTCCTTTCCTATCAATAATTACTTTTGAAGTTAATGGTTCAAACTCACCAATCAAAAGACAGAGTAGATGTATGTATGGATAAATAAACAGAATCCATCTATATGATATCTACTTGAGACTTTGTTTAGATTTAAGGACGCACATAGGCTGAAAGTGGAAGCATGGAAAAAGATACTACATGCAAATGGTAACTAAAAGAGAGCAGTTAAGATAGACTTTAAATTAAAAAAAGAAAAGTCTTAAAAGAAACAAAGAAGTGCATTATATAGTAGTAAAAGTGTCAATTTACCAGGAACATACAACAATTATGAATACATATATACACCCAACACCAGAGCACCAAAATATACAAAGCAAATATTGATAAAACTGGAGAGAGAAATAGTCCGCAACACAGTAATAGTAGGAGATTTCAAAACCCTACTTACAGTAACGGATAGATCATCCAGACAGAAGATCAATAAGGAAACAGAGGGCTTGAATAACACTATAGTTCAAATGGGCCCAACAGACATACACAGAACATTCCACCCAACAACAGCAAAATACACTACACATTCTTTTCAAGTGCACATGGAACATTATCCAGGATTGATCATATGTTAGGTCACAAAACAAATCTTACCAAATCTTATTTATATTAAATAATATAAATAACATAACTACTCAATATCTGAGAATATTAAATTCAATAGAAAGAACAACAAAAAAAACCCCCAGTAATATAAAACTTGATTTAAAAAAAAGCGCAAAGGACTTGAATAGACATTTCTCTAAAGAAAATATACAAATAGCTAACAGGTATACGAAAGATGCTCAACATCATCACTAATCACCAGGGAAATGAAAATCGAAGCCACAATGAGATATTTCACACCTGTTAGGAAGGTCATTATAAAAAAAAAAGAAGAATATGACAAGTGTTGGAGAGGATGTGGAGAAATTGGAACCCTTGTAAACTGTTGTTAGGAATGTAAAATGGTGTAGCCACTATGAAGTTTCCTCAAAAAATTAAAACTAGAACTGCCATATATGCCACAATCCCATTTCTCAGTATTTATCCAAAATAATTGAAATCAGGATCTCAAAGGGTTATCTGCACTGTCATGTTAATTGCAGCACTATTCTTAATAGCCAGGAGATGGAAACAGCCTAAATGTCCATAGTCAGATGAATATATAAAGAAAATGTGGCATATACATAGACTATTATTCAGTCATAGAAAAAGAAGGAAATTCTTTTATATGTTACAAGATGATTGAACCTTGAGGACACTATGCTAAGTGAAATAAACCAATCACAGAAAAACAAATACTGCTTGATTCTGCTTAGATGAGGTATATCTAAAGTAGTCAAATTCCTTTTATATGTTACAAGATGATTGAACCTTGAGGACACTATGCTAAGTGAAATAAACCAAACACAGAAAAACAAATACTGCTTGATTCTGCTTAGATGAGGTATATCTAAAGTAGTCAAATTCACAGAAACAAAAAGTATAATTGTGGTTGCCAGAGGCAGTGGGGAGGGGGAAATGGGGAGTTGTTCTTCAGTGGTATAGAGTCTCAATCACACAGGATGAAAATGTTCTAGAGATCTGCCATACAACAATATGTCTATAGTTAATACTGTACTGTACACTTAAAATTTGTTGAGGGTAGATACTATGTTATGGGTTTTGTATCACAATAATAATAATAACCTACAATGGCCCTACAAATAACTATTATTATCTCTAATTTTCAGATAAGGACCTGAGGCTTAGGCTAAATTTTATAAGGTCTCACAGCCAGCAAGTGGTGAAGTTGGGATCTAAACCCAGTTAGTCTCTAGGACCCATGCTTTAAGTCACTGTGCTATTCTCCTTCCTTTAAATAACTTACAAGAGATACGTTATAAAATATCACATAAACCTTGCTAAGGAGTTTGCATTTTTCAAGAATCATTGAATTTTCAGATTGAAGCAAACAACCTATTCATACACACACACAGGGGTCTTCCTTCAAAAAGTTTATGGGAGGACATTATCTTTTAACTAAATTTTTCCATCAACTCTTTGAAGTACTCTCACATATATACATATGTGTGTGTGTATATATATACATATATGTATATATAAATAAATATATATATATAAAAAAAACATGTATGTGTATACATATATGTATATCTGAAAGAGAGATATTTTCCTTTTTTAGAGATAAATGATTGTACCACACCCAATTTTTTAATCCCAGATTTGGCCACTTAAGAGACTCTGTTAATTTCAATCCATATCACAGTCTGCCTCTTGCAACCTGGGGTATCTGTAGAAATCAAGAGATTGGGAAAACAAAACAAAAACAAAACCTGTTTTGTAGCACTTTCAGATTCAGAAAAAAATAAATAAGCAAAGGAAATGCCAACTGTTCACATCCCAGACCACTCACATTCATTCATACATACACACCACATATATTTGTATACACATACAATCAACCCAAACCAGCCCTCTGAAGTTATAGTGAAAAACAAAGTGTTGGCCAGCAGAACTCTGGGCCTGTTATGAAGCACTTATATCCTTTCTCAGCCAGTATGCTTGAGCTGCTTTAATTATAGACTTGTGTATTTATGAGTCTAGCAAGCACAAGAAAGAAAGGTCACCTGCAACTTTTTCCCTTGGGGCTAAACAAACCCAGGTGTATGGAAACATGACTCTGAATGGATCATGTTGGCATTTAATTTCTAGATTCAGGAAGCTAAGTTTAGAATGTCCTATTGACAACCCGGCATCCAGAAAGACAGTGAAGGTGGAGGGTGGAGGGAAGCAGAATTTTTCAAGTGCTGTGTGGACTATCCTACAGGAAGTAGGGAAGCATCATCTCTTTTAGAATAGGTAATTCACCTCTTTTTACCTATTCCCAGAGATAGTGTAGATAGTGTTAAGATTAGAGACTTGAGTCCATTAGGTCTGAGTTTTCTGCCAGTTTTACAACCTCAAGCAATCATTTAACCTCTACCTTGGTGGATTGTCATGAGCTTAAATGAGATGATGCACATAAGGAGTTTAGCACAGTGGCTGGCACATAGAAAGCACTAAATAGATGATAGCTATTATCTAATCTGGCCAAATTGAATTCGTTCCAAACTCCTTTCAGGGAAGTTAAGAATACCTCCATCTCTTTGAATTATAAGGATCATGGAAATAGGAACATAATGCTGTCTTTTAGGATCTTGTCCCTAATTTAAAAATAAAGCTATCTAGGGATTTACTTTGAGCAAAGCAGCTGCTGAGAGGTGCAGTTCATCATCACTCAGCCAAAGCCACAGTCAGGCCCTGAATAATTGAGCTGACTGTGGGGCCGTTTCCTGTACCTTCTGTCACAGCCTTGCCAGTGGGAGATTGATGTGGGTAAAAGTCTTTACTAGAACGAAAATAAAAAGGCCCCTCTCCCCAATAGGCTCCAATACCTGGAAAGTTTGATTTAAAAGGAATGATTGAAAAAATGAAAGAATGAAGGAATGAATGAAATTAGTGTAAGAGAAGGTAAAAAGACCACCACAAACACCGTAGAGATTTTCCTTAGTTTGATACATCATATACACCAATATTATAGATAACTTGTCCTTTATTCTCTTGATCTGAGCTGTACAGAACAATCAAGATCTGTGAGAAGATGGGAATTTACACTTAGGTGAAGAGGTGATATTTTACATACCTGTTCAGAAAGTTAAATTTCTGCTTGCTTATGGTATATTTCAGATGTGTTGACTTTCATATCCCATTGCATAAACATCTGTTTCTGTTTGTTTATATCTTGGCTGCTGAGCTCCTTGCAGCTCTCCATTGTTTTATTTTTTTTGGGGGGGGGGGTTGTTTTTTTTCATTCTGAATCCCTCTACTGTTATGCCCCAGCTGACTAAGCAGTAGGCTTTGAAGAGAGAGGCAGGTAGGAGACTTCCCCTAAGGCAGCACCATGTACTCTCCATGGCCTCCTGTGTCTGCTTGTATCTGCTTCTCTGTCAGATGATTGGCGTTGGACCTTAAGCTTTAATAGTCTACACTTCCAATATAGTTTATCCATCTAACAAAATGTCACTCATGCTGTACCAAATGAGAATGACTGGAAACAGGGAGGTCTTCACAAGGCATTTCTGGTGACTTGTTTGTTGACCACCCTCCCTTCTGGACCAGAGTTAGCATAATATTCTCGGGGTTATATCTAGAACAAGGTACTCCCATTCCCAGATCACCTCCCAGGACTAATTGCAGTAAGTGAACTCAAGACTTTTATGTATAGGGATGGAGAAGAAAAAGCTGGAAGTAAGAAGATGTAGATTCTCCATCCTCCCCAGCTATTAATTTTTAGCTGGGAGATCAAAGTCATATTGTTTCACCTCTTTAAAATCCTTTCTACCCATCTATGAAATAAGGGAGGAGTTAACCGAGTTGATCTCAAAGGTCTTTTCTAACAGCAAAATTATGTAGTCAGCAAAAGCTTTTATAACGGGCAAGCAGACACTGGAGAAACCCCATCTCATTTCTCCACTTCTAAATTTATCACTTCAGTCATCAACAAGACATTGCCCAATATAAGTGAGCTGAGTTAGCATATTTAACAGCATGGGAGTTGTCTCCACCACATCAGAAATGTCACACTTTACTCCAGTATTTGGTCACAACTGAAGAAGGCCAAAGGGAATGAAGGGGTGAAGCAAATCCCAGGTGCCCCAATTCCAGGTGAACTTGCACACCAGCAAGGAAAGGGTCAGAGGACATCCTTTGCAGACAGTTTCTATATCACAGCAAGGCTCCAGCCTCTCACTGCCTCTGCTTCCAGGGAAATAAAAGTAAACATCTCCCACCTTCCACACCCCTCCTTACCCCTGTCTTTCAAGGTGATTATTCTCTCACCCTATTTAGAGTCTAACTCAGGATACAGGCCTTTCAAGTGTAAAAATATACTTCCCAATTCCATCTTCCCAGAAGTACAGAAGAATCCTAAGAGGTTAGGAAGAATGAAGAAGCCTCTAAAATCTCTGTGCCCAAGAGTCCTTATGTCCCTTTCTTCCTGACACATGGTCAGGTTTCGCGTGGTGTGAAGCTGAACAGGACAGATCTGGGGTAGCAATCAGCAGCTCTGCCTGTCTGTGAGGGAGAGGCTTATCTCCTTTGTTTTTCTAACTCTTAAGAGGTAAAAGGAAGAAATGTAATGATAGAGAAAAGGAGAAAAGAAGCTGCCTCTCTAATCCTCTAGATTTAGATTCTGCTAAAGAAAAAATTATTCTGACACTAGTTAAAATGGCGTCAAGACTATCATGACAGGGAAAGAAAATGGGCTCAACTTCAAATATAGCAAGTGGGGATTTATAGCCCAGGACCAGATTGCAGGGAGTAGGGAGTGAGGTCAATAGATGGAAATTTACTCAGAGGAGACATCAAAGATAGGGGGATTCTGTCCATACTGACCTAACAAGATACTTGCTGAAGGCAGGCCGGGGGGATCAGACATCAAGGTTGGGATGGAAGCAAGGTCAAGGCCTAATCCACAAGAGGATTGACAAAGAGAGTCTTTATCAATCTCTGAATCTTCGATGTCTTTGAGGGCCTTCATTTTTTGGAATCACTCTCTGTGTCTACAGAGCTGCCAGAGTCACATGATTATCTTATGAAACGTATGGATTTTAATGGTCTTTGGTCTCTCTTTCTTTTCTTTCTTTCTTTTTTTTTTGGCAATGTTTAATTATGCTTTTGGATTTGCAAAATTGGGTTCCCTGGACGTTCTCATTTCAAGATCTACACGGAGTTTAACAGATGATTGTGGCTCAGTATGACATAAATGGATTTTGGACCTTACTCTATGGCAGGCACCATGCTAGGCACAGGGGAAACATGCATGAAAAAGACATAACTTCTGTTTTTAAGGAAAAACTTCATGGAAAAACTGATGTCTTGTGGCAGAGCCCACATAAATGATGCCTTATTCTGTTTTTTCTTCCATTTCCATGTCAAAAAGAGATTCCTCATCAATGAAATGGGGGATTTATTTATTTATTTATTTATTTATTTTATTTTATTTTATTTTCTTAAGATAATACTTAGACCAAGCTTCAAAAGAACTTTGTTGAAGAAAGACATTTCCAGGGCATTTTTTAAAAGCCTGTAACTGTAACACCTGAGCACTCTTCAGTTGTCTGACAGTCCCTGCCCTGGGGAGGCTGAGGGCCATGAGGGCACTGGCTGCTGCTGGCCTGCTAAGCACCCAGACAATCTCTACCCCTGGGGGCACTCAATAAATATTTGTAGACTGACAGAAGCCTGTATTTCAGAATGGCTGTGGCTTTGTCATACAGTCAGGTAAGCTGGAGACAGCAGAACAACCAGTTGAGTGGGATAGAGAGAAAACACTGGAAAATGAGTTGCTGTAAGTCTAGAGAAATATGAAAACAAGAGGCAGGGAAAAATGGTATCAGTTATATTCTCTCCACTGGGGGTCATTATGTGGGCTGATTACACAACTGATGAAGATCAGTTTTTTCTCTTTTTGTTAATCATCAACAAGAAAATTCTGTAATTTATTGAAGCATCTGCCCTCCCTATAGCCTTGTGCTATGGACTTTGAAGTGCATATTAAAATAATACAGTTTGCCTGCCATAATAAACATGACAGATTTTCTAGACCATCAAGTTTTACTTAAAAATCAAATTGGGGGAAATCCTCTTCTGGGAAAACTGGAACAGAAATGTTTGTCTCTATTTTTCCAGAAAAATACAACTAAAAACCCTGCATATTACATATGAAACAAACTGACTCTAAAAGTTGGAGATAAGAACCGATGGTTAGGGACCTCAAGATGTGAGGGACGGCTTGGTCACAAGTTCCCTGGGTATTCTTTTTGTCTTACATATCCCAGGCTTGGAGTTGAAGAACCCAGCAACCTGGAAATGCCAAAGGACACAGCCAAAGGAAGCTCTGACAAAACCTGTTTTCTGTATCCAAAGGACCAAGAAATAGGCAGAGGAGGAAGACAGAAAACTTTTAGACAATAACCACTCTACTCCGGTCAAATACCACAGAAAAAACTGGCTACAACCCCACCCATGACAGGAAAGGTCAAGTACAGAACCTAGACTTTTACACTAATGTGGCTAATGAGGCACCACATCCTTTCTTTTATCAGAAAAGGCCAAGTAAAGAGTGGAGATTTTCATATCTCCTGGCCAGTAGAGTCCCCACCCTCCACTCCAGTTGTGAAAGCCTGGACTTCCACACCTACCCAGCCGCAACAAGGGGCCCCTCCCACTCCCAGTTGGGTTGGTGTCAGAAAGTTTTGTAGTAGTTGGACATGCATAGGCAAAAAGAAAGAAACAAATGTCAAACACGTTATATAAAAATTAATTCAAAATGGATCATAGATTTAAATGTAAAATGCAAAACTATAAAACTTTCAGAGAAAAACATCTTTATGATCAAGGGCTAAGCAGAGTTCTTAGACTTGTCACCAAAGGCATGATACATTAAAAAAAATAAAAATCGGGCCGGCCCGGTGGCGCACTGGATAGTGCGCCGCTTGGGAAATGCGGCGGTGCTCCCGCCCGAGGGTTCGGATCCCACATACAGACCGGTTCCCGCTCACTGGCTGAGCGAGGCGCGGGAGCAGCACCGAGGCTTGCAATCCCGTTGCCGGTCCCCGGTCCGGTACGGGGGCAACACTGAGGGTTGCGATCCGTTGCCGGACACGGAAAAAGACAAAAGACAAAAAAAATAAATAAATAAATAAAAATAAATAAAAATAAAAATCAATGAATTGGACTTCATCAGAATTAAAAACTTCTGCTTTGCAATAGACCCTGTGCAAAGGATGAAAAGACATGTTACAGAGTAGGAGAAACTATATATTAGGCACAGGACTGGTATCTAGAATGTATAAAGGACTCTCAATACTCATCAGTAAATAAGCAAACTATTCAAATTAGAAAATAAAAGAAATGAGTAGACATTTTACTGAAGATATATAGATGTTAAATAAACACATAAAAAGATGTTCAACATCACTAGCCATTAGGGAAATGCAAATTAAAGCCACAATGAGATATGGCCACACACTTATCAAAATGGCTAAAATAAAAAATACCGCCACACCAAATGATGGCGAGGATGTGGGGAGGCTGAATCACTCGTACATTGCTGATGGGAAAGTAAAATAGTGTAGCCGCTCTGGAAGAAAGTTTGGTGTTTTCTTAAAAAATTTAACATACAACTACCATATGCTCCACCAATTGCATTCCTGGGCATTTATCCCAGAGAAATGAAAGAGTTATGTTTACACAAAAACCCATACACAAGTATTTATAGCAGCTTTATTCATAATAACTGAAAACTAGAAACAACCCAGATGTCCTTCAATGGGTGAATAAACCGTGATACATCTATTCCATGAAATACTGTTCAGCAATAAGAAGGAATGAATTATTGATACATGCAGCAACCTGGATGATTCTCCAGTGACTTGTGCTGAATGAAAACAGCCAATACCAAAAGTTACATACTCTATAATTCTATTTATGTAACCCTCTTGAAAGGGCAAAAGTATAGAAATGAAGAACAGATTGGTGGTTTCCAGGGTTATGGAGGGGGTGGGGACAGGAGGAAAGGGGTGTGGCTACAAAAATGCAACATATGTGATCCTTGTAATGGTAGAAATTCTGTATCTTAACTATATTAATGTCAACATCCTGATTTTGATATTATGCTACAGGGAAACTAGAGGGTTCACAGAGATCTCTGTATTATTTCTAAAAGCTGCATGTGAATCTATCTCTTTTTTTTATTATCTCAAAAAAGTTTAATTAAAAAAATTAAATGGGAGGCAGAGTAGTTGGAAGAGACACTGTTTATATTAAAACACGCGCTGATATATTATGGATGGAATGCAAATTTTGCCTGATTTTTTAAATAAAACATAAAACATTAAAGAAATTTCACATTTGCAACAGACCTTTCAAACTATATTCCAGACCCCTAGCACCAAGAATTTGCATTGTTTCCCAGATTGTTTTGAGTAAAAATCCTTGAGAAATGATTGGTGGAAAAAAGGATTTAGTGAAATACCTGGATTCTGCTTCTTACTAGCTATGGGACTTTATACATTTTATTTAATTTCTCTGATCTTCTGCCCCCTCCACTGTAAACTGGGAATAATAAAATGTTTTCTTACCTTTCTCCTTGGTTTACTATAAGGATCAAATGAGGAAAACATCTGTCTATAATCTGAAAAGTATTATTATTAAGACAAACAATGCTGCTATGAGCACATTGTATGAACTTAGATATGCCTTAACAAACAAAAACTAACATAAACATAGATGTGCAAACAGGATAAATAAAATTATTTGATTTTTTGAAGAGCGAAACGCTAGCACCATAAACTTATGTAAAAGGAGCGAGACTAGAGCAAAGTTACTTCCTTGCTAATAAAGCAAATTTTCATTAAAGTATATTTATCTTGACTGGCCTCTTACCCAAAACTCTACCCAAAATTGTTGGAACACAGTTGATATCTCTTTAGCCATTTAGAATATTTTAAGCTTTACCTCAAAAATCAAATAGCAGAAGGCCTTCAAACTCCTGAACTGATGCTGCCTATGCTAAAAAGTG